>NW_020837946.1:90149694-90232291 GCF_003676395.1 Aethalodelphis obliquidens | reverse complement strand
CTCCGCGGCATGTGGGATCCTCCCGGACCGGGGCACGAACCCGTGTCCCCTGCGTTGGCAGGCGGACTCTCAACCACTGAGCCACCAGGGAAGCCCAGGAAGAATACTGCAGTCTTTTTGAAGATGATGTGCAAGGCGAGTGCTGGATTCTTCTAAACACAGAATCACTGCCCCACAAACTGGAAAAAACACACTTTGCTGCCGATGGCCTGATAAAAAATATAAGGTGAGGCACTGAAGAACTAGGTTCACCTCTGAGATAATGGTGTTAAGACATGAGAATTACTTTATTTCCACCATGTCCTCCCACCACATCATCTAGTTTGTTTCAATAGATTTATGCAAATAGCACAAGAACAGAATCTAGAACCTGAAACTAGACCATGTACTCAAACAACCTAACTTCATGCCAACTATTGTAACCTCTAAAGGCATATACAGATACAAGGTAGACAGATAGATGCTGATACTTTTTTTTCAATTTGTTGCTGTCCATTAACATTAGCTTTGTGATTCCTTTATCCAGAGAAACAAAGGAAATCACAGAAAGCATTACATATGTGCAATAGAGCCAGCAAAGTTACTTGCAAAGTTAGTTAAAAGGCTTATTAACACATTTTTCTCACATTTTTAAATGAAAATCCATAAAACGTTGTGGCCAAGCAAATTAATTTAGGATTTAATTAGAGATGTTAGAAAATAGATTCTGGGTTAATACAAAAGAGATCAGAAAGAAAGTTGTTTTCACTGTATTAATATTTTTTATTACAGTTTGTCTTAACTAACCAAATTGTTTCATCCTATGCTCATTTACTTTTGATATAATCACTCATGCCTTCCCAGAACATTGCTAAAACTATCTTATAATGATAACTGGACCAGTGTTGCTGTGAAGGACCCTTCTGCTGTAGAAAAGATCGTAGTGAGGGCATGCTTTCTGATTATGATAAAAAAACAAACCATGAGGTGCTCAGAACTAGAAGTAGAGGGAGGGGGCAGGGTTGCTCTGAGGTCTTATGCCTATAGAGGTGCAGTAAATTTGATACTGAGCAGTGGGTCTACAACAACATTGACAGGCTGGGTCTGAGAATCCTGTCTTGAATTGTGACTCTTAAAGAGACCAAATGGTCCCAGATTGGTGTAAACCCTTACTTCACAGCAGAAGCAGATAAAAACACTCTCCTGAGGAAAGCATCCCCTTAGGATCCCCACCAATGAAGAAGAAACAAAAAGCCTGAAATCAAAGATCCACAAGCAGAGACTTCCCTGGCAGTCCAATGGTTAAGACTCCATGCTTCCAATGCAGGGGGTGTGGGTTCGATCTCTGGTTGGGGAACTAAGATCCCACATGCCGTGTGGCACAGCCAAAAAAACAACAACAACAAAAAACTTTATTTAAAAAAAAAAGAACGACAAGCACAAGATAAGGCAAGCTCCATGAGTGACAGTCAAAGGAAATGACAAGGAATAGATCTGGGCCTTCAAGGATGCAGACACTGAAATTGTCTGATATAGAATTAGAATAGTTATCTGTAAACGATTCAAAGAAATAATATAGAAATTAAAAATACAAGCAAGAAGCAAGGGATTATCAGGAATGACCACGTTGCTATGTAAAATATAAACTTTCTATGTAAAATCAGATATAAACTCTAAAAATGGAAAATTTTGGAGGGACACAAAAGGCAAAAGTGCCATTTGGATAAAGCTAAAGAGAGAATTAGTGGACAGAAAGAGAGCTCTGAAGAAAATATCATCAGAGAGAGACAAGAAGACAGAAATATGAAAGAAAAGTTTCAAAATATGAAGTGAATTAAAAGTTCTAGCATGTCTAATTAGAATCTCAGAAGGAGAGTAGAGAGAGAATGGAGAAGAAATATTTGAACAAGTAATGCCTGAGAATTTTCCAGAAATTATAAATGACATTAATCTACAAATAGTAATCCAAAGAGGATGAGTAAAAACAATTCCATGAATAGATACATCATAGTGAAATTCCTGAACACCAGTGACAAAGAGGAGATGTGAAACTTGAAGGAAAATACAGATTATTCACTGATTATATTAGTGATGGAGACACTGGTGTTCCGTCGCCTCTAGGTACACTCGTCCAAAGATGCTGAAAAGGATTCTATTGCATTGTAGGTCCACTACAGCCACTTTGCTTTTCACTTGAGTCCCCGTACATTTATTATAATTGACTATAAGCTAACAGCTCTCTTGGCACAAAAGTTGTTATCTATTAAGTCGACGTAGAATTTGATTTTTCACTCTAAACTCAATTTTTAAAAAACAGAGATCATTTTATACTAGACACATAGAAACATATTCAGTTCAGTTGTTTAGAGCAGGGTTTCTCAATCCTGGCTGCAACTTAGAGTTACTTGGTGGGTTTTTTGATGTATATAATTTTGCACAAATTTTACGTGCGTAGCTGGATGAATTATAACAAAGTGACACACCCCTGGTGCAGGCTGGCTTACCAAATGCTTTCTCTCCTGACTTGGAGGGCAGAATTCATCAGTGATAGTGCGCTGGCATGCTGACAGGTACATGCTGGCTTGGAGCAGACAGGAGGCTAGGAATCCCACAAGAGTCAAGGAAAAAAAGACCTTACTCTGGTGGTAGAGGGCTTTCCTGTTTTTATTCCTGGACAGAGCTGCTTCTTTTATATTTTCCTTCACTCTCTGAAGTAGAGGTCTAGAATTACCTAAATCTTCATTTCTTTTCTCTCTCAGGTCCTGTACATTTTCTAGGATTCTTCCCCAATCTCATTAGCCACCTATTCTTTAGAGAACAGGTCTTCAATACTAAGGGCAAAATACTCCCTTGCTAGGCTCTGTATATTGGGGTGGGGTGAGGGTTAGGGAAAGAGCTGGACTGGCTGCTGTAAACGTAGTTCTTAACTTAAAAGATCTTGGTGTTTGGCTGATGATCTACTCTTGCCTTTGCCCTGACTGTACTTATAGTTTCTTTGGAAGCTATCTCAAGAAGAACTATTCTTATCTCTGGTGTTTCTGGCTGTCTCTCTCCAAAATTTCCTTAAACTTTTTTGCCCATTGTCAACTTCATTTTTATTTTGTCTTGCTTTATCTTCAATCATTGTTGCATTGTTTCCATATGTACATATATTTTTTTATTATTTTATGTGGCCATGGAAAATGGGAGGTAGCTATTTAGTCTTTTCCAGACATCAATTCATGATATCATGAATAACCTCTGATGATCAGTTTCACCAAATTACCTGACATAGCTGTAGTCCTTGTTCATAGGACACAGTGAAAGAAGTGTCATATAGTAGAAGAAATGCAGGACTGAGTGACACAAAGCACAAGGTTCCATTCCCCATATGGGCATAAACTTATGTCACTATGATCAAGCCACCTCACCTTTCTAGGGCTGTTTCCTCCTGTTTAAAATGGAAGAACAATTTGTCAATATTTATCAAAATTAAAGATACATTTAACTTTTCAGCCAGCATTCCATCTTTAGAGAATTTATCTTGTAGGTACACATGTACCAAATGATAGATGGATAAGATTATTCATTGAACATTAAAGGAAAGAATTCCTCTCTCTAATATCTGAAAGAATTCAAGTGTTTCAAATCAATAGAGAAGTAATTAAATAACTATGTATACCTACACAATGGAATACTATGAAGCCCTAACAAGGGAGAAAGCTTTTTATACACTGATAAGGAAAAATCTACAGGACATATTATTGACTAAAGAAGACAAGGTAAAGAAGCATGTGCATAATCATACAGCTTCTCTATTACCCAGCAGAAATACCCCAGTTCTTTTCTCCACATGAGAATCATCTGCAGAAATTTTAACAATACTCATGGCGTGGCACCTCAGGTCAACCTATATGATTCACAAATATGAACAAATAGCAGAATATCAACAGAAAGGTGAGGAAACACAAAGGATCCCAAATGACCTAAAAATTCTAAATATTATCTGTAGAAAAATTAGAGAGGTTATTACACCTACCAAATAAAAAGAATTTTAAAATATGATTGCTGAAATAAAAAATTCAATCAATCACCACATATTATAATAGAGTTAAAAAACAATTATTGATTTGGAAGCTCAAGCAAAGAAATTTCCAGCAGCCCAAAACAAAAAACAAAAATGACACAAAAATAAGAAAGAAAATTAAAAAAAATATGGAGAAAGAGTCCAAGAAGCTCAATTGTTGATGAAAATCAGTTCCAAGAGAAAAGAATAGATAGGAAAGAGGGGGATAATAAAAGAAATAGTGGAATAAAAATATCCCAGACTGAAAAAACAAGAGCCCTCATATTGAATAAGTCTCATCAAGGCTAGGTGAGGTAGATGGAAAAAAAGATCCATACTTAAACACTCTCTGTTGAAATTTCTGGAAAGACAATTTTAAAAATGTCCAAAAAGACAAAAAAACGAGGTCATCTATAAAGGAAGGAGAATCAGATTAACAGCAGATATTCCATTAGCAGCACCGAACACTAAACTCAAAGGAACAAAAACCACCCAAAAACTCACAGGGGTAATGACTCTAGATTTAGAATTCCATATTTAAACTATTATTTCATGTAACATTTTCAGTCATATAAATTCTCAGAAAGTTTATCACCCTCACAAGCTGTCCATAAGCATTATTCAATAAGGCTCTTATTGAATAATAAGCAGATCAAACAAGAAAGAAATAAATTTTAAAAGACCTAATTAAACTTAAAAGCTTTTGCACAGTAAAGGAAACCATAAACAAAAGGAAAAGACAAACCACAGAATGGGAGAAACTATTTGCAAATGAAGAGACCAACAAGGGATTAATTTCCAAAATATACAAACAGCTCATGCAGCTCTACATATAAAAAAAAAAATCAAAAAATGGACAGAAGATCTAAATAGACATTTCTCCAAAGAAGACATACAGATGGCCAAAAGCACATGAAAAGATGCTCAACATCACTAATTATCAGAGAAATGCAAGTCAAAACTACAATCAGGTATCACCTCACACAGGTCAGAATGGCCATCATCAAAAAGTCTTCAAACAATAAATGCTGGAGATGGTGTGGAGAAAAGGGAACCCTCCTACAAGATATACATGCACCCCAATGTTCACTGCAGCACTGTTTACAATACTCAAGACATGGAAGCAACCTAAATGTCCACTGACAGAGGAATGGATAAAGATGTGGTACATATATACAATGGAATATTACTCAGCCATAAAATGAATGAAATAATGCTGCTTGCAGCAA
The DNA here is from genome assembly GCF_003676395.1 of Aethalodelphis obliquidens. Lineage (NCBI taxonomy): Eukaryota > Metazoa > Chordata > Mammalia > Artiodactyla > Delphinidae > Aethalodelphis > Aethalodelphis obliquidens. The sequence goes on along the minus strand of NW_020837946.1, from coordinate 90,227,038 downwards.
CACGGATAGACATAGAGATTACCAGACTAAAGGAAATAAGTCAGAAAGAGAAAGACAAATATATGATATCACTCACTGTGGAATCTAATTTAAAAAATGATATACATGAACTTATTTACAAAACAGAAACAGACTCAGATTTTGAAAACAAACTTACAGTTACCAAAGGGGAAGCGTAGGGGGGAGGGATAAATTAGGAGCTTGGGATTAACATACACACACTATTATATATATTAAAATAGATAACCAACAAGGACCCACTGTATAGCACAGGGAACTCTACTCCATATTCTGTGATAATCTATATGGGAAAAGAATCTGAAAAAGAATGCATATATGTATATGTATAAATGAATCGCTTTGCTGTACACCTAAAATTAACACAACACTGTAAATCAACGATACTCCAATAAAATTCAAAAAAAATAAAGAGTACACCATGAGCCACAAGAGTAGCAGCTGAAATGTCTTACGAGGAAAGAGAAGAACTCAAAAGAAATTAGAGGAGAAACCACTACTGTCATGCTTGGATCATCATCCTTTGAGTGGCTGAAGATTAGTGTCTTAACATTATATTGCTTTCTCTCTAAATCCAATAGCATAACTTGGTTGTAAATATTTATAAGAGCATAATCTTATTAAAGCCTCTTAAGTTGGGGTTAAAAATTTTGCATTAGCCTGTAGACTAAACATGGGATAAATAATCATAGTCATGGAACAGCAGATGTAGGGAAGTAGAGGAGATGGGAGACATAGTATCACTCATTAGATGGTATAATTTTCATACCAGGAAGTCAAATAGGAAAGAGAGAGAGAAAAATATAATTTAAGCAGTAATGATAACCCCAGAAGAACTACAACACAGAAACTTCCATGTGTTTATTCCTGGGGGAGAATATTCAAAATATAGTAGAAGATAGCTGAACATTTCATTTTTGACCCTTCTGTATGATTAGACTTTAAAAAATACATTAAATACCTCCTTTATCAGTAAAGGATTACTTAAATAAATTGAAGTGGAATCAGATAATGAAATACTGTATAGCCTTTGGAAAGAATGAGATTTGTCAACGTATATTTTTATGCAAGGTTGTCCACAATTACATGTTTAATGTAAAAAAAGAAAGGAATTTGCAACATAATATTGTGTCATCCTCACTAAGGTAAAATAAATATGTCTGTGTGCATATATATATGTAAATATCAGGGAGGAGAAACTATAAACTGACAGTACTGGGGAAAGGAAGGAGTCTTTCAGTATTTACTGCTAAAACTTCTGAATTGTTTTAATGTTAGAAATATGTAATATGTAAATATTACTTTTAAATTACAAAGGTAATATGTGTTGTAACGAGTCAAAAATGTAAATTTATAAATGTATAGTGTTCTTACTTTCTTCCTTACTTTTTTTCTTCCTTACTTTCTTCATTTAAAAGTGAATTGTTTAAATATATTATTAACATTCAAACTATTTTTTTTGCTTTGATAGCCAATAATGCCAATATTATTTATTAAATAAACTCTAATTCCCGTGGCATGGAAATGCTCTCATTATCATATAGTAATGTTCCACATTTACTTATATATGTTTCTCAGTTTGATTCTATTCCCTGCTATATTTGCTTTTTCTTGTGCAAAGAGCATTTTTTTCTATTACATTAGCTTTAAAGTAAATTCCAATATCTCGTACTACCTGTTCCACCTCATTATTCTTTCTCCCTCTTACATTCTTGAGCATCCTTGCATTTATTTTTACATATGAACTTTTAAAGCATCCAGTTCAGTAGCAAAAATAAATCTGTTGAATTCTGGGGGGATTACATGAAACATGCATTGTAAGTGTAATAAAAATTTTTTTTTAAATAAAAAAGCAGTATGGTTAAATCAACAGAGGGCATTTTCACCAAAGGGAGGACAATGCAAAGCAGGTCTCCTGCTGATTGTGTGAAGAGCACAAGCACTGAGTGGTAGAGGACTCCATCTTCATGCATCAAACAAAATCCTGGCTAACAGAAAAGATAAGTATGGCAGTAAACGTCCTTGTCGGCAGACAGTAACAAAACATGAGTGTGTGTGCACGGCTGGGGTTATCATAAACTGAAAGAGTAAACCTCAGCAAAGTATGGGGCTTTTCTTAGCCAGCTTTGAATGGGTGGTGAGGGACAAGGTCACGTGGTTAAAGGGCTGACTGGTCTACAACTGGTGGTGTGCGATGTAATTCCTAGTCATGGTTTTTTACACGGACAATTAATCTTATTTATGTAACTGTCAAATTGATGACCCAGGTCATGGAGGCAACGTAGCTGCAAAAAGAAAAAAAAAAAAAAGCTCTGCCACCGAGAGCCTTGCATCACTTAGGAGGAGATACTGTCACAAAGGTAGATGCGTGGCACCCAGCACAGTGCGAAAATTATGGGCACTGGTGCCATGACAAGAAAGTATGGCTCAGATGCCTGTTCTTCCACTGTCTAGTCATGGGATCTTGGGCTCTCTTAGCTTCAGTTCCTTTATCTGAAAAGATGGACAGAACTGCTTGTGAGCAGGGCTACTGTAAGCATTCAACAATACATAAAGCCCCTTGAACAACACCTGACACACAGCAGGCTCTCAATAGATGCTCGATATGAAGGACAATCAGAAACGTACAGCAGGCAAAAACTGGGCAGAGAAGGCAGTATTTCAGAGTGTCTGGAGTAGAAAAGAGTGTTTAAATGTGAAACTGAACGATGTAGGTGGCGCTTTATTAAATACTCTTGCATCGTGAAATTAAAAGTGGCCAGAGGGGGGGACGTCTGAGCAGAAGGCTGAGAGGAACACAGGAATTCAGTTAGAAAGGGCCTTGTAGGCTAGCATGCCAGGTCAAGGAATCATGATTACATAGTACAGCAGTTTTTCTTTTTCAAAATGGAGTAAAATAATGAGGTTCATGTTTTATAAAGACCTTCCTGGGAACAGTACAGAGGATGTCCTGGAGGTATTTGGAGGTAGGGCTTGGTGGTAACACTGCAGGCAGGGGGATCACATTATTTCAATAGAAGCATTAGACATTTTTTTTTTTTTTTTTTTTTTTTTTGCGGTACGCGGGCCTCTCACTGTTGCGGCCTCTCCCGTTGCGGAGCACAGGCTCCGGACGCGCAGGCTCAGCGGCCATGGCTCACGGGTCCAGCCGCTCCACGGCATGTGGGATCTTCCCGGACCCGGGCACGGACCCTCGTCCCCTGCATCGGCAGGCGGACTCTCAACCACTGCGCCACCAGGGAAGCTCCCCCCCGCTTTTTTTTAAGTTGCAGTGGGTGCGATATGACGTGTGCAGAAAAATGCTAATAAAAATGAGTATGCTGAATAGCTAGACAAGTGATACAAACTCCGGGAGTTAAGGAATCCATCGTTAGGTTCCGTCTTGTTCTCTTACCTTTCTTCCCGCTCTGCAAACCTAAGAGTGACAGAGGCTTAAAGTTCCCCAGGCTGAGCAACCTTGTCAGCAGGTGGATAATGCCTGTAAGTTTGCAGGATTTAGATGCAGCAGGTAGATATGAGAGTGCAACTGTGCTTTGACCATTCTGTCTTTGTTGAATGTGCAGACTCACACGAGCAATGGATGGAGCTTGGCTATCTTTGCTTGTCCCTGCTTGACTTAGCAGAGAAAGCATGGGCAGCAGAGGCAGTCAGACTGGAGGTTGTGGTCTAGCGGCTCCATTTTCACTATGGGTAAATGAGTTAACGTCTCCCAGAGACTCAATCTCATCCGTAAGTGCCTCTCTCATGAAATATGGAAGCTGAGGTGACATCAATAAACAAATATATTGCAAAGACGGTATGGGTAGTAAAGAAGAACACAGCAGTGTGAGGGGATAAGAGAGTAACTGAGAACCACTTTTTACATAAGGTGATCAATGAAGGCATCTGAGATAAGATTTTGAGCACCCACCTGCAGGAAGTGAGGGAGTAAATTTTGAAGATGTTTGGGGAAGAGAGAATTCTAGGCTTCGAACACAGCACGTGCAAAGGCTCTGATGCGGAAGTAAGCTGGGCGTGGGGGAAGGAACATCAAGGAGCCACGCGTGGTAGGAGAAGAAACGTGGTGGAGATGAGGTCAGGGAGGGGGTGCAGGTCAGAACACAGTGGGATCCGCAGGCAGCGTGGAGGCTCGCAAAGGAAGCACTGGTAGGCATCCAGGCCAGCATCGTCTCTGAGTCATCAGAGAGATGGCAAGGAGTCCTGAGCAGAGCAGGGGCGTCACCTGACTTGCCTGAGCCTCACCGGGGCTGCAGTGTTGAGTACAGACTGTAGGGGGCGTCGGGGGGAGCATCATTCCCACAATGAGGAGATACTATGAAGGGTCAGTAGAGCCATGAAGAGGATCTAGATTCGACTAGGAAGTGGAGGTGTTGTGGGGTGCTTATACTCTGGATGTTTTAAGAGGGTGGTGCCGACAGGATTTGCTGATGGATGGCTAAGGTGGGAACTTTGGCTCAAGAAAGTTTTGGCTGGTCTTGTAAGAATAAAGCAAAGTCAATAAAATGCCTAGAATGTGATAGTTGCTCAAAAGCATGAGTTCCCTTCCACCTTCCTTGGAGGTTTTTTTAGCCTCTCCAGCTGCTTGGCCCAAGAAGAGCTTAGCCATGAGTGGCACAGAGGGGAAAGAAGGATGAAAGAAGAGTAGGAAACTGTACAAACTAGATCTGAGTTTAGATTTTTCGCCAGAAGTTCTCTCCTCATCAGTAAAGGCCCAAATCATAAATGACATGGGAGAGGAGAATAGAATAAAATAAAGGGGAAAAAAGTGGCATAAGGTGCTTTTTCAGTTATTATCTACTGCTTCCTGTGTCCTGGACTACTTGTTTTCTGGGTGAACGAAAATAAAGAGGTTAAGTGTCGCATTATTTTTATATCTATCGCCAGGGCAAGCAGAGACAAGAACTCCTTGAGACGAGATATTTTCTTTCTCAGAACAGCACTGAGGAGATTCATTGTAGGTTTTCGCATTGAAGCACAGCCAAGCAACAGAAATAAACACACAAACTGTGTTTCTCAAGACTCAAAGCTTTATTCCAAGTAGCTGTAATGAAGCCCTGAAAAGCAACAATCAACCGTGGCAGAGAATTTAGTTCCAGAGAGAGCAATGAAAAAAGAAATTCACTGAACATTATAAATACTGAAAAAATGAAAAATGGATGGAAAAAAAAAAAAAAAACATGGGGTTAAGTGTACCTACCAGAATACCTGACATTTGAGGAGAAACCAACCCCTTTGACCCAAACCTGTTCCAGGAATCTAGTTTTCAATGACTAAGCTGTAAGCCTTCTTTTCAAGTGAGGTTTTCATGTTAGGCCAATTGTGAGGGCAGCAGCCTTGGTTTTCTATTTCTTTTTAAATTAATTTTATTGGAGTATAGTTGCTTTACCATGCTGTGTTAGTTTCTGCTGTACAGCAAAGTGAATCAGTTATGTGTATACATATATCTTCTCTTTTTTTGGACTTCCTTCCCATTTAGGTCACCACAGAGTATTGAATAGAGTTCTCTGTGCTATACTGTAGGTTCTCATTAGTTGTCTATTTTATATATAGTAGTGTATATACGTCAATCCCAATCTCCCAATTCACCCCACCCCTCCTTTCCCCCTTGGTATCCATACATTTGTTCTCTATGTCTGTCTCTATTTCTGCTTTGCAAATAAGTTCATCTGTCTCATTTTTCTAGATTCCACATATTTTAGATGCCTAATCCTAGGAACTGAATGGGCAAGGTGCAGCGTTTTATGTGCAGGTACAGCCAGAAACATCAGGATACTAAGAAAACCAAGGCAAGCAGTTCAGTTCCTAGGGTTAGGCATCTAAAAGGCCCTTAGGTTTTATTTTATTTATTTATTAATTTTTTAAAAGATTTTTTTGATGTGGACCATTTTTGAAGTCTTTATTGAACTTGTTACAATATTGCTTCTGTTTTATGTTTTGGTTTTTTGGCCGCACGGCATGTGGCATCTTAGCTCCCCGACCAGGGATCAAACCCGCACCCCTGACACTGGAAGGTGAAATCTTAACCACTGGACCGCCAGGGAAGTTCCGGCCCTTAGCTTTTAGATCATAAAGGGATACCAACTTTTACTGGCCCTCTGCCTCCTGTCAGGTCCTCGGAACTCAGTTTAATTCTCTCAGTAGCACTCTGGATTGACTATCGTTATTTCCAATTTTCAGAGGTGGAACTTGAGACTAACAGAGGCCAGGTCACTCACCCCCAGCCCACAGATGTTACATCTGACTGAGCGGAGACAGATGGCCAGGCCTCTCCTCTGTGGCCTCAGATGTCCTTCTCTCTCACTGGCTAGTATGTATGGCCCCTGGATTATTTCGCCATTATGCCTAAACCATTCATTTCATGGTTTATTAATACTTGTATCAGGAGCAACATTAGGCAGAGAGAAGATTTTATCAACTTTAGAGAGTACTGCATCACACTTAGCATGACGGCTTTACTCCATGTCTTCAGAGTTTGCAATAAGTGATGAAGCTTCAGCAAGGAATGAACTCATGTCAGACAATTTCAGCAAACCACTGCTGTGCAATGGGATTATGGGGTGTGTGTGTGTGTGTGTGTGTGCGTGCACTTACAAACACTGTATGAAGCATTCTGTATGGGTTGGTGGGGAGAGTTCAGCAGATCACTGTTCACTGTTGGATACCTGTCCCTTTCCCGGTACCATTCTCCCCCTCACATTATTTATTGCTATTGTTGCCTTTAAGAAAAGCATAGCCTCACTGGGAAGGAACACTGAGTAGCCATAGTATATGACTGCTTCGGTGCTCAGATAATTTGATGAAATGGCAAAACTCTACTACTGATAATTTTGTGCGTATGTGTTTTTTGTCCAAATTAGTCTGTTAATGGCTCAAGAAGAGGAATGTTTAACTAAATAAACATCAACGGAGTGCTTATTACACAGCAGGCATTCATGCATGTAGCATGTAGCCCCGTTTGGAACTTGGCTCTCTTAACACAATAGGAGTACACATAGTTGAGAATTAGTCTATGAATGGAAGAGACACGCTGACAGCAGTCGCTGGGATTGCCACTGTTACTATGACCAAGCCCTTCTTCTGGAGTTCCACATATGGACGGCTCACTATTTTTTTGTTAACAAATGGCAGTGGTGAAAAAGATGAGCTAAGACACAGAACGATTAAAATACAATTTGCATTTGCTTTGAAAATGTAGTCTGAAATATAAACATGGATTATGTTGATTCCATAACAAAAGAGTTGAGAGGCCAGTTAATTATTGGAATATTTTATTCTGCTACTTCAAACCTCTGTAAGTTTTAAAATGTGCAGGTATTTGAGGTAATGCACTACAAATATTTACTAAGTGGTCGATTTTTAAAGTTTTCACTTGATGTTTTGTTAATGGACTCTGCATCCCCAAATAGACAAGACAGACTCACATATTTACCCATCCTCTGAACTCAGGTTTTACTGTATTTACTAGTGTCCCAATCTTTGATAAATATTAGATCCTTGGGGGAGGATGGAGAAAAGAGATAAATCCACAAAGCTATGATTTCTTATGTGATATGAGTGACTGATTTAGTAAACGCTTGTTGACTGAACACTTGTTTATTGAAGGCAAATAATTAATAGATGCTAAATTGTGACTGTTTTAGGTAAAGTTCATGCAAGGGTTTTTTTCACAGATAGTTTTAATTCATGATTGTGGCAACAGGTTGTTACAGATGTAACTTATGTTACATAATATTTGGCATTGTAGATACACTGCTTCTTATTCTTGAGTTTATCCCACATTTGTTCCACCAAACTATGTATATAGTTGTTCTTTGTATTTCAAAATAGTCTTCTGACAATGAGTTGTATTTTCCAGCTTCAATGATCAGTGGCTTTCTCTGACAGTCTCTGTGCTTTTTTATTTTCCTGCATTAAAAAATCCATTTACTGTGTGTAGAGAATTTTCAAATGCACAGGTAAGAAGTATTATCATTGTTCTGGGATGTCTGCTTCTAGTATTTACTCTCATTCACATTATCTCCATTTATATTCTTCTTTCCTAGATATATAAGTTTGTTTCATCTGTGCTACAATTTCCTGACTATATCTTGATATTGTAACTATTTGCATATTGACTTTTTCTCCTCAGCATCATTCATAATATCTCCCTTGGTACCGCCAGTTTAGAGTTTAATTAACATGATGTTGATATATTCCCCTCTAGATTATTAACCAAGATGTAGAAATTGTGTTGCTGAAATGAACCATTATTATTACTGTAATACTTTCCTTAGGATTTCTAGAGATTAAAAATATTCAATCCAGGGCTTCCCTGGTGGCGCAGTGGTTGAGAGTCCGCCTGCCAACGCAGGGGACACGGGTTCGTGCCCCGGTCCGGGAAGATCCCGCATGCCGCGGAGCGGCTGGGCCCGTGAGCCATGGCCGCTGAGCCTGCGCGTCCGGAGCCTGTGCTCCACAACGGGAGAGGCCACAACAGTGAGAGGCCCGCGTACCGCAAAAAAAAAAAAAAAAAAAAATTCAATCCATACGGAAATCAGCTGCTTAATTTGCATCAATTTGAAAAAAAAAATAAAAAAGGAACATGCATAAAATATCTCCAACACAGCACCAAAGACCAAATTTTATTTGTTGCATATATGAGTCATGTTTTCATATTATTTGACCTAAATAAATTTCCGCCAACTGAGTTTACTCCTAATTGTTGTGTACCCTGGCAAGGTTTCTGGAAGACAGAGACAGATGTTACTATATAAGGCTGAGTGAATGAAAATATAAAATAGTAGTTGGAGGCTCAAGGCTCCAGAGTCAGGCTGCCTGGATTCCAAACTTAGCTCTCATATTTCCTGGGTATTTGACCTTGGGTAGGTTTCTTCACATCGCTGTTACGGACTGTACTGTGTTCCCCCAAAATTCATACTTTGAAACCCTAGCCCCCAATGTGCTTGTATTTGTAGATATGGCTTTTAAAGAGGTTATTAAGGTTAAATGAGGTCATAAGGTGGGGCTCTAATCTGATAGGACTGGTGTCCTTATAAAAAGAGGAAGAGACACCAGAGCTCTCTCTCTGAAGGCACCTAGGAAAGGCCACGTGAGGACATGGTGAGAAGGTGGCCATCTGTTTTCCAACCCTGCTGGCACCTTGATCTTGGACTACCAGACTCCAAAACTGTGAGAAAATCAATTTCTGTTGTTTAAGCCACCCAGTCTGTTGTATTTTCTTATAACAGTCCTAGAAGACTAATATAATCTCTAAAACAGAGTTTTCAACCTTCTGGGTATAAAAATAGCACATACCTGATAAGGAGTATTTGAATTAAAAAGAAAGTCATTTCAATTACTTAGCATAGTAGTTGACATATTGAAGGATCTCAATATAAATATTAGCTTTTATTATTTTTGATAAGAGGGTGCTTCATGTGCTAGAAGTCAAACAGAAGGCTTTCACCTAAAACACATTCTTTCTTAAAGAATAAACAATGCTTACAAACACAGTGTAAATAAAAAATTCCTAGATGAAAATACTGCCAGAACAACAATGTAGACACACTTATTCTCTAATAAAAATGTTTGCCATTATCTAGACATCAAGATTTGCATAATAAACAAAGCCAAAATTATAGATCACAATGGGGAAAATCAGTTAAAAAAATCCAGATGTGGCTTTACAAAATATTTTAATGACTTCTGTTTTCATTTTTCATTCTAACTGTTGGGATTCATGTAGACACAAAGTTATGCTAAAGGGTTTAAGCCATTTCCTGGTAGTTATTAAAATACCTTATGAATCTACTGAATATTTAGGGTTAAATTTGATCAGAACTTTACTTATATTTCTTCTTATACATATTGGCCCAATTATTATACAAGATTATCTGCTTTTCAGAGAAAACATTTTAGATTACTGTGTATGGGTCCATTCTTCTCCCGATGTTCAGAACTACCCTTATGTTTTGCTAAATATTTTATCAGGTAAGAGGTTGTAGTTGTTGTTCTTAAAAAGAAAATATGTTATTTCCTCTTCTAAAAAATGAGGTTGATGTTGAATGCTGCTTAAAGTTCAATTTTTTTCTAGACGTATACAGAGTTTTAATATCATTCCAATTATTTTCCTGGACAAATTGGATTTACTTGTTCCTTGAAAGAAATGATATTTCTTCTTTTATAAAGTGAGATTGATGCTCCAAAAGAGTCTAATCTTCTACTTTTTTTTTTTTTTTTTCATTGAAAGCACAGTTTCCAGTACATACTTGCACGCTTGGAGTCCACCTTCAACTGGGGATGAGGTGGGGAAGTAAAGGATTGGATGTTAGAGGTGACCTTCCTGGTGTTTGCCTTCAATAGTTCCAGATAATTTCTTTCTGATCTGCTTGTGTTACATGAGAAAAATGTGAATAATAATTAGGGACCCTTTTTCATTTCTGGATGATTTTTTTAGGGAAGATTGGTTAAACCCTATTTGAGGAAAGTTCAGAAGATACATTTTGGAACCAAAATAAAACTTTTGATTTGTTTTCCTCTTCCTGTCCCAATCTGTATATCTTTGGTTTTCCCACCCCAGTAAATATCACCATTCACTTCTCAAGCCAGAAACTGGTAGTGATCCTTCATACTTCCAGTTCTCTCCATTAGCACATTCAGTTCCTCCTCAAGACTTGTCAGTTTCACCTTCAAACCCTACTTTGTGTCCACCCATCACTCTCTGTCTTCACCACCACCACCTTCGTCCAAGCCGACAGCTTTGTGCACCTGAGCTGCTCGGTGAGCCTCAGAATCAGTCACTCTGCTTCCTCTCATCCCCTTCCCCACAGCTGCTTTAATGTCTTTTAAAAATACAAATCAAAACATCATCCTCCCGATTAACCTAAAATTTTCTTGCTGCACTTAGAGCACGCTCTGAATTCTTTGCAGTGGCTAAAACGTCCTCAAATAGCGGATCCCACCTACCTTCTGACATGACTTCTTTCCGTGTGGTGCCTTGCCCACTATGGCCCAGCTACACTGGCCTTTTAGTTCCTCTGACTACCAAGCTCCTTCCAACATGTTGCAGTTTTAAAACATGGTCCCAGAACTTTTGACACTCCTGTCATGAAGAAGTGGGGTCCATGGTGCCCCTGTTTGGGTAGGTTTGTGAATGCTCTGACTAATAGAGTATATCGTAAGTGATGTTTTGTGATGTATGAGTGTGCTTGGGCTGCCATAACAAATACCACAGACTGGGTGGCTTAAAAGAAGTATTTTCTCACAGTTCTGGAGGCTGGAAGTCTAAGACGGTTTCTTCTGAGGCATCTGTCTTTGGCTTGTAGACAGCCATCTTCTTGTTGTGTCCTCACATGGCCATCCCTTTGTCTGTGTTGTCTGTGTCCTAACTTCCTCTTATAAGGACCCAGTCATGTTGGAAGGGCCCACCCATATGAGCTCATTTCACCTTAAATACCATTTTAAAAGTCCTAACTCCAAATATAGTTGCATTCTGAAGTACTGGAGGATAGGACTCCAACATATAAATTATGGGGGATATATTCAGCCCACAACACTTCTGAGGCCAGGTTATAAAAGTTAAGCAACATCTATTGCTAATTCTTGAGGCCCTGAGCCACTAGGTAAGAAATATGATTAGCCCAAGGCACCATGCTATGAGGAAGACCAAGCCGTTGGCCAGGCTATGTGTAGATGCTTGGGTTCATGACCCCAGCTAAGCCTAGCCTCTTTTTAAAAAAAATTTTTATTGAAGAACAGTTGATTTACGATGATGTGTTAAGTTTCAGGTGTATAGCACAGTGATTCAGTTATATATATATGCATGTATCGAAATTTTCATGTTCTTTTCCATTATGATTTATTACAGGATACTGAATACAGTTCCCTGTGCTATACAGTAGGACCTTCTTGTTTATTTATTCTATATATAGTAGTTTGTATCTGCTAATCCCAAACTCCTAATTTATCCCTCCTCACCCTTCCCCTTTGGTAATCATAAGTTTGTCTTCTGTGTCTGTGAGTCTGTTTCTCTTTTGTAAATAAGTTTATTTGTACCATATTTTAGATTCCACATATAAGTGATATCATATATTTGTCTTTCTCTTTCTGGCTCACTTCACTCAGTATGATAATTTCTAGGTCCAACCATGTTGCTGCAAATGGCATTATTTCATTCTTTTCTTATGGCTGAGTAGTATTCCAGTGCATACATGTACCACATCTTCTTTATCCATTCATTTAGGTTGCTTCCAGGTCTTGGTTATTGTAAATAGTGCTGCTGTGAACAGAGCCTAGCCTTTGAGTCATGCTAGCACAAGAGCCAGACATGGGAGTGAAGTCCTAACAACTCTGGCTCATTTCGGCCCCTAGTAATCCAAGTTATCCAGATATTTTGAGTCGTCTCAGGTGATGTCCCAAGTTTTGTGCAGCAGAGACAATCCGTTCCAGCTGTACCCTATCCATATTCCTGACCCACAGGGCTGATGAGCACAGTAAATCGGCTATTTTACGTCACTAAGTTGGGGGTAGTTTATTATGCAGCAATAAGTGACTCCAACAGCATCTTGGGGGGAGAGGTTCACATAGGCTCTTTTCTCTCCCTGGAGTGCTCTTCCGTTTATCATCATCCTTTGATTCTTGCCTTAAACATCACCTCCTTAGAGACGTCTCCTCTGACTACCAAAGTATCCCTTTTCATTTGTCTTAGAGCTCCCTGTTCTTCTCCTTCAGAGCTCCTATTAACAGTATCTAATTCTTTAATTTTTCAGTCTCTGTCTTCCATGATACTTGCTTTTGAAGAGCAGGAACCACTTTTCACTTGTTCCCTGAGCATAGGATATGCTCTATGTGTTCATCATAAGGGGCTGGGGAATATCTGTTGAATAGATAAATGACTGTGGGTTCAGTATTGCTCTGTTCTGGTTACAAAAAAGTCACTGAAAGTAAACTGATCGGATTTAGGAAGAGGCTCGGTTACATGTAAGCAGTATGCTTTTATGGAGCACCTGTTCTTGCTAGCTCTAATCTAGCAGCTGAGGAAGCAGTGACAACCAGGAACACCACATGTTAAATAAATCCTGGAGGGGAGAGAGCACTGTGGCACCTCGCAAATAGTCTGCATTTTGGCAATAGTCTCTCCAGGCCCTTGGCAACTTAAGGTAGGCGTCAAAGTGATGAGACTATAAAAATGCTCATCCCTGTCTGTGCTTGGTTGGTGAAGTTGTTTCTACCTTCTCCCATAAATGCCAGCCTAAGCCTTTAGAAGTCTATGGACGCTAAAGCTGAAAGATTTAAGCAAACTTGTAGAGGTATTTATTAGAAACGAGAGTGGTCAACCCAAGGGGAGAACTGGAGGCTTAGGGATGAAGGACAGGACGGGAGACTCGGGACTTAAGACCAGCATGCTGGTCTATGGTGAGCAGAGCCATCAAACCGTCACAAGGAGGAGGAGGAGGTGATGGCGTGGGCTTGACAAGTCCGACTTCACAATTCCTAAGAGTCACTTCCTTCTGAAATAGTGCCTCTGTTTTTTTTTTTTTGCGGTACACGGGCCTCTCACTGTTGTGGCCTCTCCCGTTGCGGAGCACAGGCTCCGGACGCGCAGGCTCAGCGGCCATGGCTCACGGGTCCAGCCGCTCCGTGGCATGTGGGATCTTCCCGGACTGGGGCACGAACCCGTGTCCCCTGCATCGGCAGGCGGACTCTCAACCACTGCGCCACCAGGGAAGCTCCCATGCCTCTGTTTTGGCCCCCAAAGTCTTACAGTTGTTTCTCGTTATTTTCTCAGTTCTCATGAGTTGTACACTGCCTTGACCTGTGATCTGCGTGTATGCACCTCTGCCCAAAGTCTGAACATGATGTCTGGGTAGGCTGCTCCAAGTGGGCCGGTGTGGTTGAAGACGTGGATTAAGAGGAAACAGAAATGAGAAAAATGTGACTGATGTGGCAAAGGAGATTAAGGAACGGCTTGATGGTCCTCAGAAATCTTGGTTTAAATATGGAGTGTGTCAAACTGGAAAGAAGAAACTACAGACTGCGTTGCTTTCCAAGTTTTGTTAATAGCATACATGCTGTGTCAGAAGGGGGGCTCTGGAATTAGGGATGTATCATCTCAGGCATCAGAAGTATTTTTAGGATACTACTGTAGAGAAATTTGGTCCATGGAAAATCAGAGAGAAGAAGAGGGGGTCAGGGAGCTCCTCAGGTGATCTGTCATAGGGACAGCACCGGAGGAGAGGTAAAAGGCGCCATTCAAAAGTCCCCACTGTGAGGATGGGGACTTCTTTCACGAGAAGGTCTCCTGTAAAATTCTGTCAATGTTAGACTGGAGGCTGCGGACCTTTTCTACATGAGGGGAGATTCCCTGGCTCTCTCAGGTCTGGTGGTCTCACCTTCTGATTCCTACACCTCAAACCTTCCCCATGTGGGCCCTGACCTTCTCAACTGCCTTATCACCTTGGCTTTAAGAACCTGTGCTGTTATCTCTTCGACGACTCTTCCTGAGCCTAGGGTCTTTTTTTTTTTTTTAATTTTTATTGGAGTATAGCTGCTTTACAATGTTGTATTAGTTTCTGCAGTACAGCACAGTGAATAGGTTACACATATGCATATACACACTCTTTTTCAGATTTCCTTCCCATTTAGGTCACCACAGAGCACTGAGTAGAGTTCCCTGTGCTATACAGTAGCTTCTCATTAGTTATCTGCTTTATATATAGTAGTGTATATATGTCAATCCCAATCTCCCTCTGAGCCTAGGGTCTTTTAAATGTTCCCTCTGCTGGTATTCTGAGTCTAGTTTGTGGCCTGGACCTTTTATTTGAAGTCCTGATAACTGACTCCTCATAATTCTGAATAATATGGCTCTTCTTCTTCCATTGCTTATTCCTTTTATTCTACTTTTAGAAGTTTGCTCACTGCCATTGATTATACATGTCACAGCATTGAAATTGCTGGTATCCTAATCAGTGTCTAAATATATTTACATGATTTTCAGGCAACTAATAAGTAGAGCACTTCTTTGGATTACTATTTTGTGTGTCATCCTTTGAAAGACACTGCCAGTCTAATTTGTGGTGAAAAATCCATCCAGTATCAACACAAAGGAGGTGTTCTATCGTCTTGTTAAACAGAACATCTTCATTCTCATACGTAGACCCAGTCCATTATAGTAGAATTTGAATTAGGTTTTGGGTTCCAAATCTGACTCTATTACTTTCTAAAACTTATTTTCTTTATCTGTAAAATGGGAATGATATATAACTAATGGGACTGTTCTTATAATTAAATAAAATGAAGAAGAAGAAAAATATACTTGGAATAATGCATGCATTTAGTGGACTCACCCCTAAATGGTAATTACTATTTCTAATTTTATTTTGGAAAACATATTTTCACCTCTCCTCCTTGTGTGCAAAAATCTTTATCTAGCCTTTAGAGATGTACCTATTACTTTGGTCCACAAGGTAAAACACTAAGAAAAAAAACACACTGTGGTTATTCAAAGGACTGTCTTGACACTGATAAATGGGTCTTTTGTCCAATATAGATTTCCTCCATCACCTTGGTGCTCATTGCAGAAGCACCTCTGTTCTATTCTCTCTTTTACACTTTTGTTCCTACAACAAAGGAAATCAAATCACCCAAGTTCAATGCAATGCAGTGCAACTCTGATCTAACTACATTGAAACAAAGAGTCAGAACCAAGGGGACTGTCTGAATTTGCTCCCCTTGCTCTGCCCGGTGAGTCCTGCTTGCAGGGAGATATATTATCGCTCATGCTGTATGTGCCACAGCATCAAAGGGAACAGAATCGGGTTAATTGGGAATTTAATCTCTCATCAGCTTCTTTGGGGATGGACAGACCTATAACACCATCCTCAGAGACCTTGTCTGCTTGCGACTCATAGAAGCTCTAGAGAGTACAATGGAAGTCAGCAAACCCCAAAAGACATCTTGTCTCTAATAATTAATGAACTCCTGGGAAACGGGGTCTATGTTTTTTTAAGAGGAGAAACTTGTTAAAACAATGGGTTAAAGTCCACATTGGATGTAGGATGGTGCATAAGATTGCAATTATTGTTTCCACCGGCAATGTTGTATTGCTTGAGGAGCAGAGACAACAAAGCACTGCATCAATGATAAAAATAAAATATCCACAATAATAACCACAACCACCAACACTGTCATCATCATCATCACCATCATCATGCATTTTCATTCATGCCACAAGTAACCACTGAATTCCATCTTAGATTCCATACTACACTGCTGTGCTAGGAGGCTCTGGGAAGAAGGACCACTGCTCCTGTGTAATGAAACAAGTGGACACATACAAACACCCACGATATTTGATGCCAAAATTTCACACACACACATATTTGGAAGATGGAGAAGTAATTACTGGCCATGCTGATCAGGAAAGGCTTCATATGCAATGTAGTGAGGAATTACTTTGGTAATATTGAGACGAGCTAAGGCACGGAGGGCACAAAGGAGGATGAAGGAAACCGCCAAGGGAGGACACGGCAAGAAGTCCCAGGGGCTGGCCACACAGGGTGCCCACAGTGGGACTGCGCTAGGCAGGGTGGGAGGAATATGGTGGAAGCAAGCCGTAGACGCACTTGGATGCCAGGTTGAGGAACTGTGATTCTCTTCTGCAGTTTAGTTGATGGAAAGCCATCTGCTCTCCAGTAGGGAAATGACATATGATCAAAGGTGTGGTGCAAGATTAACTTAGCAGTTGTGAAGCTGCCTCAGGTCTTTTGGAATGAGGCAAGATCTTTAAGTATGAAGAAAGAAAGAAAGAAAGAAAGGAAGGAAGGAAGGAAGGAAGGAAGGAAGGAAGGGAGGAAGGAAGAAAGAGAGAAAGAAAGAAACAGAAATATATGTAAAATATAGTGTCACTATACAGAATGGATTAGAATGAGATGAAAAAACAAACAAACAGAACCAGGGAGAACAGATAGGAAACAGATGGAGAGATGTAGTTCTTGACTCTGGAATTATGAGTCAAGTTGGATGGATAGAGTCTCAGTTGTTTTTGTAATGACTGTGGTATTTTTGCCCTAATCTACCTATATCTGTTCACTATAATCCTCTTGTGTGAAATGGTGCAATTTTGCACCATGATGTTCCGTATCCACAGAAAAGAATCATGCAAACAGGCCCACGCCAGGCTCAAGCTCATGCTCAGGTGGGGCAAAGGGCCTGAGCAGCTGGAGATCAGCTGCAACACTACAGCAGAAGAGGATGGGGCAATTCAGGAACCAGGGGAGATTTTGGTAACTGGGTCATCCTAGTCACCTTAGGAAGAGAGGGTCCCAGAACCACAGATATCTTAGACAAAGTCTGTCCTTTGGGGAAAAAAAAGAGTTAGGAGCACAAGGTAAGGTATTATTCTTCAACTTTTTGGCTGGAGATGCTCTGTTTTTCCTGTTTCCTCTCTTACTCAATATGCCACACAGGGGTCCAATTGTTCCTGAACTTTGCTTGTGTGCTTGCACACCTCTGCAGAAGATTATCAAAGTGGGATGAGGGGTCCCAGTCATCCTGAAATGAATCAGCTAATTAAATTAATTTTATCTTGGGTATGCTGCTCAGTCCAATTAAGTTACTAATCCAATCACATCAGAATAAATCAACCATATTGTTACATAATTCTTTTTAATAAACAGAGTTATAATTATATGCAGGCAATTCTGAGGATACCATATGCTACAAAGTAGGGAATGTAATTCATTTCCTTGATTTGGAGAGACAAACTCACTCATGTGTAATAACTTTTATCATCCAAAATTTTAATTCTTATTGCATTCTAAAGTTGAAAGTCTCTTGCTTGCTTAATAGATCACAGTAAAAATTTTGTTCACAGTGGGGCTTGAGGGCAAAAGGGAGGCTACGTAAAAGGCCTGAAATGATGTGCATAACTGCATGCTGCAAATTCTGCTAAAGCAATGTTGGAAACGCGCGCTGGTTCCTCCTGCACTTTAGAACAGCCGATACAACTCGAGCTGTGAGTGGGGGCTGGGTGGGAAAAATACGCCTTGAAATAGACCCTTAAAGTGAAGAGCCATGTTGGGACAATCCCCTCACTTTCCGCCTCCCTCTCCACCTTTTCCTGGCAAGTCATAGGCGCTGTATCCATTCCTGGTGAAAATGACTGATTTTAAAATAGAACAGAAATCCACTTAACAGCTCGGAGAAAAGGAATGAAAACACCTTTGCTCGACAACTAGGCCAGATTGTCCATGAATGCTGTTGACGTTTCGGCTTTGTTGTGCATGGGAATCAGTAAGGCCTGCACTAGGAATCAGTCCACAGAAGCATGATGTTCACAGGCAGTTATATCTCCGGCCAAGATAGTGCTGGCAGAGCCCTGGACACCCTTGGTCCAAGAGACGGATGGTCTGCACAGCTCTGCACACACTCATTCATCCAGCCACTCAGACAAGGACTAGCCCAGGGAGTTCAGAACTGGTGAAGTATTAGGCCAGAGTCCCTGACAGCTACCTTTGCTCACCTTCTCTTTGAAGTGATTTTCAAAAATGCTAGAAAAGTGGGAAATCCTCCCCCACTTTTCCCCCCATATTTCTCACTAATGAAGTTCTGAAATTGTAGTGATTTCTGGAAGAGATAAACAAACTGATTTCTCAACTGGAGATGGCACTTCTTGTCACTTAACTAAGTAGTACCACTCATAAGCTACTTGGAATCCTAAAATGAAATAACCTAAACATAATGCAGAGTACTAACCACTATACGATCATGGCAAAATGAAGTAACCTAGACACAAACGTCCAAATTTAACTAGAAAAAAATCTAGACTAAAGCAACAAAAGTAACAAACATTGACTTGAAAGCAAGGTACTTAGTGTATTATATATTTTCTGTAGTGTTTACATCTAATCCTACACTGTATTGCTGCTAGAAATGACTGGATATCAACCACATTTACTTCTATTTCCTTCTGCCTTTATATAATTAACTGGATGCAGAACAGACAGAAGTAGAGGATGCTCAAAGCAGAGAAACCCCAGTATTGGGCTTGATTTGGGCATTAACAGGGAGAATGTTGCCATGGTAAAATGTGTTACTGCTAATTCATGGTTACACCTTCCACAGAATCTAGCATATTGCTCTCTTATTTAGTAAGCTTGCAAAGTCAATCCCATGCCATCATTTGCCCATTATTCTGGCCAACTGTCAGCATTCCAAGTGAAAGAGATCAACACAAAATTTGGCTCGAATTGAACCAGTTCATTACTGAGGTATTAATCCCAGGAATAATGAGTCTTGGGCTCCCAATTTAGATTGTTTTATTTATCCTCAACAACTTCAGAGCTGGGTGTCCAGCTTCACAGATGCGAGATACCTCTGACTATCTTCAGGTGCTTTGCTGTGATGTGGGGCTGGAGACCTGAAATAGGTGTGTTTTTTTTCTGGAACCTACAAACATTAAAATACTGAGGAATCCTGGGATGAAGTGAGGGCTTTTTAATAAAGCATACTGAAAAAACAGTAGTTGCTTTTGATAAGCAAGAGATGAATTTGAGTCTTACTAACATTTGTGGTGAATATTCATTTCAAAAAACTCTGGTACGATTGTAGAGTCAGATAAGATGAAAGGTTTTGTCCCAAGGTTTCCAACACACCATAAGTGTCCACTGACAACAGTTGATCCCATGATGTATGCATGTGACAGGAGTGTGTGTGAGACCCCAGCAGGACACATGGAGGAGCAGTGCAAATCTCCCAAATGGCTGAAACTACATCCACTCCTGGCAAGCATGCATCTGCCCTTGCTGTTGAGCTCAGAGCAAGTCAACTTTATTAGATGAACTCAAATAAAAAAATAGTGACAATATAAATCTTGACTCAAGTTTTGCAATGTCAGCAGTGTTTTTGAAGCTCAGGTTGCAGATATCTAGGAGGCCTAGAGATTGACCTTGAATAGAATGAATTATATCACAGTAGAGATATGGCTGGGGTAAAAAATGGCCAATATTACTTGGTCTTAGGTATGGCAAACACAAACAGCAACAATATTTTATCCTGCATTTTCACTTCTAAATCCATGCATATTGGTATAATTTAGTGAGATCATTTCTTATTTGCAGGACTGTTCTCTCTGGTAAACACTTGCAACTCACAATTCAAAAAACTTGCCGAAAGAAATCATTTGCAAATGTATTTCAAGAGAGTTATTATAGTGTCAAAGTAGTTCTTTTGATTGTTTGTGACAAAGGCAGTTGGTCTGCATCAATTAAATAAGGTTTCCCAATGCAAGGAGAAATGGATTTTGTGTATGTTATGAGGTACCTCTTTGAAATCAAGGTCATCTGGGCAGGATCCAGTTCTAGGAGAAATGGACTGAAACTAATGTCCGTCAACTGCTGAATGGATAAACAAAATGTGGTATATATTCATACAATGGAATATTATTCAGTCATAAAAAGGGATGAAGTACTGATACATGCTGCAATGTGGAAGGACCTTGCAAACATTATGCTATGTGAAAGAAGCCGGTCACAAACGACTACATTATCATATGATTCCATTTGTTGTAATGTCCAGAATAAGCAAATCCATATGAGGAGTAAATTCAAGTTGTCTAGGGTTGGAAGGGAGGGAAAAGATGGAGAGTAACTATTAATAGGTATGGCATTTCCTTTGGGGTGATGAAAATGTTCTAAAATTAAAACTAGTAGTGATGGTTGTACAAGTTTGTGATTATACTAAAACGCATTGAATTGTACACTTTGAAAGGGTGAATTTTATGGTCTATGAATTATATCTCAATGAAACTATTATAAAAATGACTGAAGCGATCCTGTTATTTTATTTTTTTTGCCATGTCTTTATCCTACTCTCTTTAAGAACATTATTAGTAGAGGACTGACATGGCTATAGCAAAAACTATTCTTTCAGTAGGTATAATGTTATGAATTTGTTGTGACCATTAGAACGTAGGGATGTTTTTTAAAGAATTTTCTTACCATAGGGACTTCCCTGGTTACACAGTGGTTAGGAATACGCCTGTCAATGCAGGGGACATGGGTTCGAGCCAAGCCCTGGTTCGGGAAGATCCCATATAACGCGGAGCAACTAAGCCCGTACGCCACAACTACTGGGCCTGCGCTCTAGAGCCTGCGAGCCACAACTACTGGGCCCGTGTGCCACAACTACCGAAGCCCACGCACCTAGAGCCCGTGCTCTGCAACAAGAGAAGCCACTGCAATGAGAAGCCTGCGCACCACAACAAAGAGTAGTCCCCACTCGCTGCAACTAGAGAAAGCCCTCGCGCAGCAACGAAGATCCAATGCAGTCAAAAATAAATAAATTTATTTTTTTAAAAAAAGAATTTTCTTACTATAAATAAAATAGGCAATACGTTTTTCCCTCTAATTAGTACAGATAAATAATTTGTGAATTGATGACCGACTTAATAATGGATCTCTTTCTTGTCAATATAAAGGAAAGTGAAAAAGAATAGGACAAAAAAAGAGGCTTTTACAGAGGGAGAAAGAGAGGCAGAATGGTATTTTATTGTCATCTTTGGTGCTGGTCCTACTATTTCACATTAGTCTTTACAGGCTTGTATAAACTGGCTGTTTTTGAGTGTCCAAAACCACCTCTTAGACTAATCTTCTCCTTGATTAGCTCAACGTTTGGGCAGTGGGTAGGTGTGCATCTGATCTTCCTGACACTTACCGATGCCCTTAATGTGCTACCCTTTGCTGCCATCTTCCTTACGTCTCCCTCCTTCAGGTGTCCAGACCCCCTTCCTCTTCTTGAACCTCCCTTACTTTAACAGACCAACTTGAACATGCTTCCCAGTTACTCTCCCGTGGGTGCAGCTCTGGCTCTTAAGGTCTGGCTTCTTCCACTGTATGAGGGGAAGAGTTCTTCCTGGCTCCAGCCTCACCACGCAAGGACCGAGAGTCAGGTTCACTTCTTCCCTGGTTTGGTGGGGGATCTCTGAGTGCAGACTGCTGCTTCCAGAGGCTTCTTCCCATCCCCAGGCCGCTACACAGTGGACAATTAAGTGGTCATGTGTCCCTGGAGAGTCCGGGACCCTTAGCCGGACCTTAGCAGCCTTCAGGGTGCACGTGCAGAAATGTGTGTCCAGCTGTCACCTTTCCACGTGTAGTTAGCAAAGCTGTGGGAACAGCCGCAGCCACTGCTGTGATGACAAGGCGAGCCCATCCACCCATACGTCGGCTCTTGCAGCTCCAAAGCCTAACAGAGAAAAGCCCTCACACTGCTCTGATCATTGTTCTGGTTGCAACCGTAGCTGGGTGCGCCAGACACCTAGAGTGCTGAGCAAACAGAATGGCTAAGGATTCTTGTCTCTTGCTAGAAAGGAGAAGCAGAGAGAAGAGTCATCCCCTAAAACGGGACCAAGGAGATCACAGGGTTTGCACTGGATACTAACAAATTGTTTTCTAAAGTGGTTGTTCCAATTTACACTCCGAGAGTCGTGTTTAAGAGAGTCGGTTTACCTAAATTCTCCCAACACACAGATGGATATGGAATAGAATCTTTTTGCTAGTGATGATCAGTGAGGTTGAAAATGCTTTTAAATGTGTACTGACTACTGATGTTTTCTCTTTTGTTCATTGTTCACGTTGCTCATTACGCATATTCTTTATTTTTTTAACTGAATTATTTGGACCTGTTAGGGATTTGAAGTCTTATGTTTAATACTTTCTAATTGAGAAAAAAATAGGAGAAACCTGCAAGTGAAAGGAAAATTCTTAGAAACATAATATTGGGTTAAACAGTTGCGAATGGATATTCATTGTATGATATGATTTATGTACATTTTTAAAACACAGAGAATAGTCCTAAATTATAATAAACTTATTTATATGTATTAAAGCATGTAACATGCCAGGAAAAGCCACTCTACAATTTCAGGAGCAATTTCAGCGCTATTGCATTTGGGGTGGGAGAGGAATTAAATTACAGAGTGGGAGCACGGACAGTAGGAAAGTGCTTTAATTGTGTCTATAATGTTTTATTTATTGAATTTGATATACTTCATAATTACAAGATGATTAAAGGGTCATAACTCCATTTGGTGTCGGTATGGACATCCTACTCACATGGGACGACATAGCTGGTGGCGTACTCCACCAAGTGATTGTCAAATCTTTATTGACCATGTGACATTCTGGTGGAAGCGTTAACAGTCATGGGGATTGGGGTGAGGAAGGTGGCAGCCCACAACTGGACTTCCTTCTTATGTGGCTATCTGATTGGATCAAGCTGGCACCCTGGGCCCATTCTATGAAGGCATTAAGGTGATGTTGTGTGTTGAGCCTGCTGTAACAACCAAGCCCACCAAATTCTCCAGTCTCGTCAATTTCGACATAATAATAGCAGATGCCCCTGGGAACCAATGGAGACCTCTTCATGGTTGCCATTGATCCCTCTGATATCTGTCTCTGTTTATCCCTCATTGGGATCTCAAGAAAGGACAAGCTATTAGACAGATTAACCACCTATATACTGTGAAGGGGCAGTTCACTGTGCCTGCAAATACCTGGCAATACAACTTCCGCAACTAAGAGCACCCCTTGTGTAGAAATTGGCCAAGACTTTCGAAGCTCCCTCGTTGTATCTGACTCCAGTCATACGGAGAACGAAAGGTGACTTGTATCTGACTGTAGGGTGGTAGCTGTTGCCCTGCGATAGCTCTCAGAGCAACAGGGAGCTTTGGTAGCCAAACCCTGCCCAGTATGCCCAGCTGCCCACCTGACCAAGACTCCGCTGGTGGGTAAGGATATTGCTAATCTTCCTTGTAAACAAAAATACTGAACTAAGCAGATGGGAAGGCAACAAAAGACTACTGCTCTCTGTGGCTCACATCCCACACCCTGGCCTCTCTTACTTAAAGCCCCATGACTCCATTATCCCTGAATAATTCTCACCATCATTTCCACATCAGAATTCTGTTGTTAGCATTGCCTTCATCTTAAAGAAGGGCCAAGTGCCACCACACACTTCCTTTAGTTTTTTTCCCCCAAGTAGATTTCCTACAAAGAAAGATGTTTTTAGACCAGGAGACACTAAAGACGAGTAGCTGTATGATAGACGCAGTGCCTGGCCCTGCCTTGTGAGAAGCTTCTCCTTAAATTTACAGGTGCCAACCTATTTCAGGGGTTCATCAAGTACGTTATATTTCCTGCCCACCTAGGGTTAAATACTCTACTATGAAGATAAATCTCAAGTTACTTGAGCATCCTCCTGTTGATAACTGTTCCTAATTATTTGCTGTCATAAACAGTGCTGTGATGCACATTCACGCACATTTATCAAACATCCTCAAGCTCGACAGGGTTATGACAGTTCAGTTCCTATTAAGCCTGATGGAGATCTGGCAGGGAGAGAAAAATGGTGCCCTTGCCTAACAAACCTTGCTGGAATGGTGAGTGTCCTGGGGCTGGTTGTGCTGGGTGCAGAGTTTGGGGAAGGCCTGGTTTATTAGGACAGTCAAGGAGGCACATACCCGAGTTTGGGGACTGTGCTTTGACACCATCTGGATGGACCACTGAAGGTCCAACTGAAACTCTTAATACAATCCCAAAGGCTGCTGGGGGGCCCCACATGGTACACTTGGCCCCAGATTACGACCTTTTCCTTGCCATGGCTGTGAGACCATCACAGTGTTGATGGACCCTCTTTGGAACATGGCACCATTGTGATGCTGGAGGCCCTGCTGTACCTGGGCTTGCTCTAGGACGAGTGTGGATCAGAAAGGTGGCCATAAATCTCACCACACACACACATCAGTGCACTTTAAGAGCTTTTTATCTGAAATTAGGCAAACTCTGGCCGGGTCCATCCTTCCGGGGACAAAGGCCTGAGAAGGCATGCTGGGAGAGTACCTTCCCTGCTTGAAGTTGACCCAGCCTGACCACACAAAAAAATATGCCAACCACTCATAAAATCCATTTATGGGTATCAACTGTCTCTCCAGAATTTGTCTAGACTATCTCTCTTTTTTCCAGTTTCAGTTGCTTACCTTCATCTACCCTGCCTCGGACTCATTTTAACCTGCACACCTCCCCTTGTTCTTCATCCTCTGACTTTCTTGCTCAGATCTTCCTTTCTGGACTTGTTTCCCTACCGTGATTTTAAGAGCTTCCCTCTACCTTATTTTTGAGATTAGGTGAATGGGTTTGGAATCCGATGCCATGGATTCTTGTATGGCTTTGTCATTTACCAGGGCAAGCATCTTCATGTATTCATTCAACCAGTGTTTTATGAATGCCGTTATGTGCCAGGCACTGTGCTAGGTGCTAGGGACGTTGCAGTGTGTCAGGAAGGAAGAGGGATGATGAACAATTAATGTTTGTTTAATCTTGCTGGCCTCAGTTTTCTCATCCGTAATGCAGGAATGAAATGGCTATACTGATCTCAGAGGACTGTTGTAAGGTCTGCTGTGAAGGTTTTAGCATGGTGTTTGAGAGTGAGCGCTCATTAAACCTTAGCTCAGTGTCATCATTTATATCCTCCACAGGTCAGCATTGCAACAAGGCGTCCTGTTGCCCAGTAAGGCCAGTTCTGGGTCGCCTCCCCATCACGGTCCAAACCTTGCACAAGAACGATAGCAGAAACAACAAAAAGGTGGGCCAAAATTATGGTACCAGCTAGAAAGATTTATTACTGAATTGGATAGAAATGGGCCAGAAATGGAAAACGAGATTTGAGATTCACACAAATACACGCGCACACAATAATATACTGTTGGCAATGTATTTATTGTGAGAGGAAGGAATTGCCATGTTGAAACAGCAGAAAGCGGAACTTCCACTTACTATTGGATTTGCTTTTAGAAATCAAAGATGGCATGGTACTACAAACTAAAAATAAGAGGAATCAATATACAAAACAGAGCACCTGTTGTTAGACTAAGAATGGCATTTTTTAAAAAAAGAAAATGGTGCATTGTGGTCAGCAAGCTTAAGGACTACTCTGTGATTACATAATAAAATGGAACAAAAGAAAAATAGTTTTGCATTCTCGCTTCTACATCTACTTCTCTTACCAAAAGGCCACATTTCTTATGACCTAGTTCATTTAGTCCTAAATTTTCAGGTTTGATTAGTAAAGCTACTATTAATGATAATACCTTATATATTTATTTTTTTTCCCATCTTAAAAAAAAGTTTTATTTTGAAGTAATTCTAAACTTAATGTGCTCAATTCTAAACTTAATGTGCTTAACTTAATCACATATATGTGATTTCCATATATGCCTCATACATTTCTTTATGTTTATCAAATTATGTTTATACACTTTACCCTATATTATCAATATGTGTTTAAATTTTCTAATGATGGATTTTGATCACGTAAGATATTCAAAGAATAAACTCTTTACTAAAGAAAAAAACCAAAAATTTAACACAAGTTCAAGAATTAGAGGTTTCCATACACATTATCTTTTATCTGCCTCTTTAACCCAAGCAGAATTCTCAGTTTAAAAATAAAACAGCAAAAACATTCAAGGGTTTGAGGATGGTTGCTTGAACTACAGAGAAAAGAAAAAAAAGAGTGATGATTTTAAATCACAAATAGTTAAGAGTACAGTTTATAATGTCAGGATAAGATAATAAATTCACTGACATGAAATATTTCTTTTATGAAAACACCACAGTCTAAGTTTTGTTCCTCATAAGGGATGAATTTAAATGAGCAAACATTCCTCTACCAACTTAATTTAAGACCAGTGCAAGCGTTTCCTGGTATCTAAAACAAACCAATAGCAGGGAGTGTGTTGCTTACATAAAGGACTTGTTTTGTTTTTCATTTCAAAAATGCTTAGAAGTCAGGCTGCAGCCAGGAACCCAGGGCACTGGTGCTCGTATTACCCGTGGATCTCAGGGAAGGCAAGGAAATAGCATACCGGGCGTTTCACTGATTAGGGGGCATTTCAGTTTAAACATTCTTTCTTCCTGGCCCTAAACAGAAAACACACAAGGGTGTGTACACACACAATGATATTCAGTGACATGAGGCTCCTACAGAAGGAAAATAATAATGCAATCTTCTGTTGCCTCCAAAATACAGGAAGCAATTTTATTTTATTTTATTCTTATTTTATTTTATTTTTTTTCCATGGTAAAGACCGAAAAGATGTTTCTTTTTGTAGTTCACCATTTACTATGTTCAAAAGAAGCATTTTATGAATGTGAAAGTCCTTGTGTGTTCTCCTTTTAGTGTCTCTCAAAACCCCCAAAACTTGGAATATATGCAAATAATTTAATTCTAAACGGTAATATACAGTCCAAATATAGCCGACAATACAAGCAAGTGAAGGATTAAATAATTCATCACTTTTTGGATATAAAAGAACTCATGAAATAAGAAAAAGTTCTATCTAGAGTATCTAGATATTACAAATATCATGATCTAGCCCAGGAAGTAGAGCTGTAAATGTGTAAGAGCAGCATGAAGCCTCATTCATCTGTCTAGTCACTCATTCATTCATTCAGCAAACATGTATTGAGTGCTACTGTAAGGCCATGAACTCTGCTTAGATATTAGGGACACAAAGGCGAATAAGACACAGTCCTTGCCTATGAAGGCCTTATAGACAAGTGGATGACGACAAATCTACTGGATAATAACATGACTTCAAAAATCAAATTAACAGGAAAAGGAGATGTATGCACAGCCCCAGAAACTTTAAGACAATTAAAAAACCCCCTAAATATTACAGGCTTTTTCACACTGGCATAGGACAGCTCTTTCCATTGAAGGACCTGACAAGACTGATTGAATGAAAACATTCTGTGGTGAGACAAATGCACCCCTGAACATGATAAAAATAACTGGAAAGAAAAAGCATTTCTAGGTTGTTAAAAAACTAACCAAGAGTTAGTCAATGGCACTGAGTTAAATTAAACAGAGTTGAGTTTATTAAATATTTTCTAACAAATGCTTTGTTACTTGAAAAAAATATAAAATAACCCCCACGGGAGGCACTAGGTTTAGCTCTTAGAACTATGGTCAGTTTGGGAGCATATTTATTTGGTGAACGGTGTATGACATAACCTTAGAGTAATAACATAAAGCTTTCTATTCTAGGAAATATACTTCAAATTCCACGTCCCTAACCCTCTTGCTAGATAAGGCAAGAAGACCTCTTTAAATACTTCTCTCTGCTAAATCTAAACCCTGCCATTGGCTATTCACAGATTATTTTCCTAATTTTACCCTTTAGTTCAGAATTGATTTCCTGCAGATAAATTAAAAGTATAATTAAAATTACCATACATTTTGCTTTTTTACAAAGGCAGGCCTATGACTTTACTAGGGTCTTTCAATACTGCATTTCAATATTATTCCTAGCTTTAAAATTTTATTTTTAATAAATGGCAAATTTATGTCTCTCAATCCAATATTATTTTTTTGTGGAAGAAGCAAGTTTATTCCCATTATAGTCTTTCTCATCTTATGGAAAAATATTCCAAGAAAAATGTAAGTCTATTTACATCTTTCAAGGACACCATCTCCAGTTTTATTAAACTACTCTTTCAAAAGCTGCCTTGTAGTAGCCCCACCATCATCAAGGGGAGGCAAAAAGGATTCTTGCTGAACCAGACAATATTAAATGGTGTCATATCAGAACAAGCCTTAGCATCCTTCCTTTGAAATTTATATCTACTATTTCAATGCTGTTGTTATTCAATCTACTAATACCTAAAATAGGAAGTAATGGGCATCATTGCATTTCTGTACCCTCTTCCTGGATACAGATTCTCTTTCCCCAGCTATTCCCACTTCCGGTTTCTTCATTTCACTCTGGTCTCAGCTCACATGTCATGTCAGGCCTATGTACCCATATATCTATATACTACTCTTGGTTATCTAATATATTCTCAAAGTGAAATAGAATTTGGAATATATTAAAATACACACGGATCACATTAGAATATCATCTCAAATAACTATATGCATAGAATTACCATTTACTATTATGTCTTCCAACTTTTAGTCAGGTTTTATGAGAAACAAACGTATACATTTTATTTCCATTTTGGCTGTGAAGCTATTGTGAACAATTCTTTTATTTTACCCCCTTGAAATACCCTAAATAATAAATTCTTTCAGAATCTGGAACAGGGGAAAGTTTTGTTTTGCCTCTCTGAGAAACTGGTATTTTCCCTCTTCAAAGGAGACATAATTTGATCACATTCCTTGTTTTTCTTGGCCACCGGGTAAAACAGTGGCAGCTTTCATGATGAATTTTAACAACTGTATTAACTTTTACGGTTAAAGTATTTGTTTATCCTCTCGTAATTCTGTTTAGATGTTTTCAAATTAATTTTACTCTATTTTTCTTTCCAGGGTATCTTCAATTCTTATTTGAAAGGCTGTGAGGAATACTGAATTTAAATTGTAATACTAAATATTACATTTAATACTCAACATTAAATACCTGACACTAAATTGATTAACAGACATCACTGAAATTGTGGGGAGATAACTTTAGGAATATTTGAAATGCCTAGATTACTTTGAGTTTGGTCTCAAAGATACATTAAACTATGAAATGGAGCCCTGAAGGGATTAAAAAATAAAATTTGAGAATAGAGTAATAAAGAATGATTTAATTCTAGCTAACAACATGGTTTAAAAGGCCTCCTGAATCTAACGATGTGAAAAGGAAATGTAAAGAGAAAAAGTCCACATATGATTTCTTTTCCACTCGAATCTTATTAACGAGCTATAGAATTCTGATAAATCCTTTATTTTCTATCAGCATTAGTTTCCTTATTCACAGGTCTGAAGAAAAACACTGTCTCTGTGGGGTTATGTTCGGGACTGGATGATATAATAAAAGGAAAGTATCAGGTGGAATTCCCGGTCCTGAATTAATGGAAGAGGTTTCAGGAGAAGGCCTCTTATTTGATGAGTTTAGACCTGGCACTCAGCCAGTTCAAAAGACATCTATCTCTATCTGAGATGTGCACATACATCATGCATACCTTAAACATTTTTTTTAAAAGTAAACTTTTTAAGCAACATGGATGGACCTAGAGATTATCATACTAAGTAAGTCAGAAAGAGAAAGGCACATATATCACTCATATGTGGAATTTAACTAAAAAATTATATAAATGAACTTATTTACAAAACAGAAACAGACTTACAGATTTTGAATACAAACTTGTGGTTACCGAAGGGGAAATGTGTCAGGGGAGGGATAAATTGGGAGCTTGGGATTAACATACACACACTACTATATAGAAAACAGATAACCAAAGGACCTACTGGATAGCACAAGGAACTCTACTCAGTACTCTGTAATAACCTAAATGGGAAAAGAATTTGAAAAACTAGATACATGTATCTGTATAACTGAATCACTACACTGTACACCTGAAACTAACACATTATAAATTAACTATACCCCAATAAAATTTTAAAAAATAACCTTTTTATTTTAGAACATTTTTAAGTTTATAGAAAATTGTGACAATGCCTGATTTCCCCTATTATTAACACCTTACATCAGTATGGTATACTTGTTTACTGTGATTAATAAACCAATATTGATACATTATTATTAACTAAAGCCCCATACTTTGTTCAGATCCCCTTAGTTTTTCCCCAACGTCCTTTCCTGATCCAGGATCCCATCCAGGATACACAGTCCATTCAGTTCTCATTTCTCCTTAGGCACCTCTTGTCTGTGACAGTTTCTCACACTTACTTTGTTTCTGAGGACCTTAGCAGTTTTGAGGGGTCCTGGTCAGGTATTTTGAGAAATGTCCCTCCTCTGGGATTTGTCTGAAGCTTTTCTGTTTTTAGGAGGAAGACCACAGAGTTAAACTGCCTTTTTGATTCCATTATATCAAGGAAATAGACGATCAATATGACATCACTGTTAATTTTAACTCTGGTCACCTGGATGATCAAAGTTTGCCAGCTTTCCCCACCACATGTGCCTTTTTCTCCCTTTCCATACAGTTTGAAAGGAAGTCACTATGGACAGCCTGAGCTTAACAAGTGGAGTTATGGTCCATATCCTTGAAGGTGGAGCATCTCGATAAATCATTTGGAATTCTCCTGCCTGGGAGGTTTGTTTATTCTCCCCCACTTGTTTATCCAGTAACTTGTATCAGTAAGGACTCAGAGTTACTTATTTTAAACTTTGGGTTATGACTAATACTAATTGACTTTGTTGCCCACATCATCCAGCTTTGACCACTGGAAGCTCTTTCAGTTCAGTCAAATTCTATGTAATTTTAAAAAATTTACACGCATGAAGATTCACTCTGTGCTGCAAAATGGTATGTGCTTTAACAAACACATAATGTCATGTATCTACCATTATAGTAGCCTATAGAATAGTTTCGCTGTCCTAAAAGCTCTCCTGTGCTTTACCATTCAAACCCTCCTCTGCCCCCTGAACCCTTGGCAATCACTGATCTTTTGACCATCTCTATAATTTTGCCTTTTCCAAACTGTCATATAATTAGAATCATAAAGTATATAGCCATTCACTCTGGTTTCTTTCACTTACCAGTATACATTTCAGAATCATCCGTGTATTTTCAAAGGTTGATAACTCAAATTTTTTATCATTGAATAATATTCGATTATGGGGTGTGCCACAGTTTATCTGTTTACTTACTGAAGGACATCTTGAGAGCTTCCAGGTTTTGGTGACTCTGAACTAAGATGCTACAGACATTTTCATGCAGGTTTTGGTGTGCAAATAGGTTTTGAAATCTGTTGGGTAAATACCTAGGAGCTCAGATGCTGAATCATATGATAAAACTATGTTTAGCTTTGGAAGAAACAGCCAAACTGTCTTCCAAATTGTCTGTACCATCTTACATTCCCATCGGCAACAAATGAGAGTTCTTGTTGCTCCACAACATCCCTGCCAGCAATTGGTATTGAAAGTTACTTGGATTGTAGGCATTCAAATAGATGCGTAGTGATATTTCATAACTTTTAATTTGCAATTCCCTAATGACAAATGACTTTGAGCATCTTTTCACATGCTTATTTGCCATTTGTATGTCTTCTATGATGAGGTTCAGATCTTTTGCCCATTTTAAAATGTTTTATTGTTGAGTTATAAAAGTTCCTTGTATATTTTGGAGACAAGCTCCTTATCAGATATGTATTCAGCAAATATTTTCTTTCAGTTTATGGCTTGTCTTTTCATTTTCTTATTAGTCCTTTCACCATGAAGTTTTTTTTCTTTCACAGACTGCTTTTGGTTTTTTATTTAAAAACACATCAACAAATCCAAGGTCACCTAGATTTTCTCCTATATTTTTGTTTAGAAGTTTCATAGTTCTGTATTTTACATTTAGGTTTATGATCAATTTTGAGTTAGTTTTTGTGAAAGATGTAAGGTCTGTGTCTAGGTACAGTTTTTGCATGTGGATGTCCAATTGTTCCAGCACCATTTGTTGAAAAGACTGTCCTTTCTCTGTTGAACTGCCTTTGCTCCTTTGTCAAAGATCAGCAGACTATATTTGTGTAAATCTGTTTCTGAGCTCCCTATCCTGTTGCATTGATCTGTGTGTCTATGTTACCAACTCTACACTGTATTGATTACTATAGCCTAGTAGTAAGTCTTAAAATTGAATAGTGTTACTCCTCAAACATTGTTCTTCTCCTTCAGTACTATGTTGGTTATTCGAGGTCTTTGCCTTTCCATGTAAATTTTAGAACCAGTTTGCCAATAACTACAAAATGGCTTACTGAGATTTTTAACTGGTATTGCATTGAATCTGTAGATCAAGTTAGAAATAACATCTTAACAATATTGAGACTTCCAATCTATGAACATAGCAAGCATATCTCTCCATTTACTTAGATCTTCTTTGTTTTCTTTCATCACTTTTGTAGTTTTTTACATATAGATCCTGACATAGTTTGTTAGATTTATACTTAAGTACTTCATTATTTTTGGTGCTGTTGTAAACGGTATTTTTTAAAAAAATGTCAAAGTCCAATTGTTCTTTGCCGGTATATTGGAAAGAAACTGACTTTTGCATATTAACCTTGTATCTTGAGACCTTGCTATACTCACTTATTAGTTCCAGAACTTTTTGTTGTTATTGCTGTTGATTCTTTGGGATATTCTAGTTATACAATCATGTCATCCATGAATAAAGAGTTTTATTCATTCCTTTCTAATATGAACAGGATTTACTTATTTTCCTTGTCTCAATGCATTATTAAGACTCCTAATATAAACATTTAAAATTTTGATCAAAACATATAAATATGCCAATCTTTCACTGTACGGCCAAGACCTTTCCCTGAGAATGGGCCCAGTGATGGGAGTTAGGCATCATATTTCTTATAAAAACCACAGCTTTTCTAAGATTTCCAGTGCCAGTTTTTTAAGTACCACCCCCTCCCCCCTCCCCACAATGAACATACTTGCAAAGTAATCTGGGTACAGAATCTGCCTAGAGTTTTAGGTAATTTTTTGCTTTTCTCCCAGCTGCCTTGCCCATCCTAATTTTCCGGTGATTCAAAAAAAATTAGCTTTTATTTAACCTTTCAAAGGCATTTAACTAACTACTATTTAGAAATAAAAACGTCTTTCAGTTTTTATCAGTTTGCAGTAATAATTAATTACAGAATCACAATAACAGAGGTGGCATGAATAAGTTGGGTGCTGACTTGATAACAGCAACTCTATTGTACTGAGAAAGTTCTCAGAAAGGTATCTAGTGACCTCAAACTCAGTGCCTGCATAGTTTGACAGAGAGAAATGAAGCCACTAGTGAGACTGGCAAACCAGTTAAACGGGTTAAAAGGTAATTTACTGTCTTAAATTATAGCCTTACTTTTGGATCAATGAACAAATGAGGCAGCACTCGCCGGGTCTGTGAGACACTCATTTTAATAACTAAACTCTCACACTAGGCAAAGGGATGTAACACGCAGTCTTCTTTTTTATTTTGTGAAAGTGTGACTGTCTATAAGGAGTATGACTGCAACAGAAAAGAATGAACATGGGTTTAAATCCTCCACAAAACAAAGCTCCCTGGGAAAGGGAACTAGAAGTTTACAAGAATTATGCTGAGCACTTTTACATAGAGATTCCCATTAATTTGAGCAAGTCATGAAGTTCCTGGGGGCAAGATATATGCTTTAAACTTCCTCGTATTCCTCACTGGGTTGGCTGTGTAATGGGCCAATTTGGCTACGCTGGACTGCATGTCTCAGAATTTTCTTTAAGCTGATCGGGTGGCCCACAAGAGAGATTCTTGTGAGATTTGGACGGCAGAGGGAAGGAAAGGGCCATTTGGTGGGTCACACGTGTTGCTGGTCTGTTGTGTTGAGACGAAGCAGCAGGTGGGTCTGTGATCAGGCCACCTTCCCTTGGATTCTCCCCACCTCCTCTACTCCTGGGCCGGGTATGTGTGTTTAGCTCGTGTTGAAGAGCCCTGGCTTCTGTAGGAAAGCCTTGTAACCAAGGTCAGAGTTAATGAGACCTGACATAGGTTGTGGTCTACCCTTGTGGGGTTGCAGCTCATCCTTGTTGGTTCTAGCCAGCTTGTCATCTCCCCTTCTTGACTGCCTGTGTGGCTGGCCTTCAAGTTCTAGCATCAAATGCAGAGACAACAGCCTTACAGAGACAGCTTAACCAGCCCCCAGATTGCATTAGGTCAGTCCCTATAATAGATCCAATTATGTGCATACACACACAAATCTCTCTCTCACATATATATATATATATATATATATGTAATCTATATGTGTATATGTATATGTACAACACACACATATATAGATGGATATATGTGTGTATATGTATGTATATGCATGTATGTATGTATCTATCTGTAATATGCATATACAGATGGATGGTTATATATGTGTGTGTATATATATATATGTAATGTCTATCTATCTATCTATCTATCTATCATCTAATCTAATCCCTCATTGGTTCTGCTTGTCTAGTTAACCCCTAATATACACAACCATGAACTTTCTCCCAGAGTCATTTCTGAATGACAGGAGTGATTGTCCAAGCAGTACCACTGTTATGATTTTGCCTTCAATAAGCTGTGTGATGAGAGAAGGGAGAGGCACAAGGATGAAGCAGGGATGAGTCTGTTTGACTCTCAGATAGACTCAAGGTTTTAGGAAAATTTCTATTTCCTAAATCCACAGACTAACTCTTATAAAAGAGGCCAAAACCCTTTATAAAACAGAGAAGTCCAGAAAAATGAAAAATCATAATTGAATAAGATTGTACCTCTTTTGAAAAATCTGGTCACTGATCTTAAATATTATCACCTGGGTTCTATGTATAACATTATTAAATATTATTACCAAGGAGCTATCCAGGGACCTAGGAGACCTCTGCTTGAAATGTGCTCTGATCCAAAAGACGTGTTCCTCTATCTTTGTGAAATAACTGTAGAATCATAGAATTTCAGGTCTGAGCACAACTTTAAAGCTCATATACTATTTACAAAAGAACATTTAGGTTCAGTGATATGGTGACTTGCTCACAGTCACACAGCTGGTCAACGAGAAGAGTTCAGTGTTCAAGTTTGATTTCCTGCCCCCAAGCCAGAGTGCCCTACACGATACTATTTCTGTGCCTGACTCATGTCTTCACCTATCCGGCCCTGCAAACTCCCACATAAGTGTTCTGGCTGAAACACGCCCTGCCTCACTATCAAACGCCCTGCCTCACTATCAAACGCCCTACATTTCTTGTCATATGCTTGCATTTGCAAATTCCAGTTCTCAAAATTGAAAGACTCATAATTAGAGACTGTGGCCTTAGAGATCGATTTCCCTGAGGGTGTACCATGTCTGGAGAATCCTGAAGTCATCAGACTTTGCTCTGCACCTCACCAAGAACACCAGCCAAAGTTCACTCAAAAACGGTTCCAGGACATTTCGTTCTTGGCCTCCCGTTCTGAGAGGATGAGAGCTGGTCCAATCACAATACATTTATGTCACGGAAGTGTTTCCTTTGGCTACCTTAGGAGATACAGAAGTCACCATCTCGGTTCCTGAGACATTTTGTGCCCCCCACCTTGAGTTATAAAGCAATATATATGCTGGGGAGGAAAACTGTCATTTGAAAGTCCTTGTAACTCCTTCTGAACCCCATAAGACTCTGGTGTGTGGGTTTTAAGGATTTTATTTCTTCCTTTTTTTTTTTTTTTTTGGTGGTACGTGGGCCTCTCACTGTTGTGGCCTCTCCCGTTGTGGAGCACAGGCTCTGGACGCGCAGGCTCAGCGGCCATGGCTCACGGGCCCAGCCGCTCAGCGGCATGTGGGATCTTCCCGGACCGGGGCACAAACCCGTGTCCCCTGCCTCGGCAGGCGGACTCCCAACCACTGCGCCACCAGGGAAGCCCCACAGCTATCTTTGATAATGGTTATTTTTTATTAAGGTCATGCATTCACAAAATATTTTAGTACCCTGTGTCTATTAGGACAGCATGTGGTTTCAACTAACAAAAACTTAATTACCACAGTGGCTTAAATAGGCAGAAACTCAAGAAACAAGAAGTCCTGAGACAGGCAGACTAGGGCTGGCACAGATGCTCAACAAAGCCATAAGAGACACAGGCTTTGTCATCATTCTTCTCTGCCATTCTCAAGATGTAGCCCTCAGCCCATGCTTGCTGCCTCATGTTCACAGAATGGCTGCTGCATCCCCTAGCTATAATTCTATAATCCAGGAGGAAGGTGGGAAAGGGGCAAAGTGCCAAAGGGCCAAAGGCATTCCAGCCAAATTTATCCTTATTCTAATCAAAAAAGGAAAAGATTTCCTGGCAGTAGCACTCAGTAAATTTGTACTCATATGCCGTTGGCCATATCTAGGTCTTATAAACTACCTTGTGTTAGACTTTTACAAGGAACAAAGAGGTTGTAGACGATGATTGTGACAGCCAGCCAATAGTGTCTGTTATAGATTCCTCTGCCACTATTCTTCTATAAAGTGTTTAAATTAACAATCATTCTGAAAAAGTCTTCATGTTCATAACCTAAAACTTTTTTCCCCAAATTAAAAAGTTAAAACTCACCTACAATTTGTTCATTCTCAAAGACAACTGGGAAAATTAAGAAACCCAACCCTACCTTGAACAAATACCTATATATCTTAGTGAGACAGCAGTAAAGTAAGTGGGCTACCTGCTCCCCAGCCACTAGGGGGCAATAATAAACTCATCTTCAAACCATTCTCTTTTCCTTGTTGCATGCTCTGAGTCTGTCCCCATACTCAATATCTGTTTAAGTTTTAAGATCACTCAGCCTGACCCTCTGAAACAGAAAGAGCTGTCTGTTAGAAACATGCTTACCAACGGTGACATCCTGAGAAGTTACATGTACAGTATGGGGAACCACATCTCATTCGCCACATAAAGGGTCCCTGCTTTGGAGGAGAAATGCTGTCAAGATCCTTAGCTAATGGTCTGTCATTAAAAGCCATAACGTCGGGACTTCCCTGGCAGTTCAGTGGTTAAGAATCTGCTCTTCCAGTGCTTCCACTGCACGGGGTGCGGGTTTGATCCCTGGTCGGGGAACTAGGATCTCACATGCGGCACAGCCAAAAAAAATTAAAAAAAAAAAAAAAAAGCCATAATGTCCTTAGAGGAATATTTTCTAAAACAAAGTGGAACCAGCTCCCTTTAGGCTAGTGTTTCTCAAATTGCCTCTAAAATCCGCCTTGGAAGCCCTGCAAGATGCTGCTTAAAATGCAGGCTCCTGGGCCCAAACTTCAACACCTGGTATTGATCTCCTGAGCACCAGCCCAAGAATGCGCATCTTTAGCAGTCTTCCCAGGTGGCTGCATACTCCAAGTTGAGAGCCACTTTCACAGATTAACATTCCAGACTCATAGGCTGAGTGGACAGGCTGGCAGAGTTCTCAGTCAGACCAGACGTGGACCTTCTTTCTGAAGCCAAATGCTGGTGGGAGAACAAGAATTTCAGTTCTTTACATAAACCATGCTCTGGACAAAGGCCTGAGCTCGCTTTGCCGAGTGACTATTCGGAGCAAGAGTGGCCACCTGACTAAACCAGGCTCTGCACCTACAAGCCTCCAACTGACTAATACCGTGACCAGGTAAATGTCTACTATCCTAAAGGGATTTCAGGGTGCTGGAGCTAGCTTTACCTGAAGCTCAGAGATCCATAAAGGTCCAAAGCTTTTGTCCTTGTGCCTGACCTACTGCTGCCATATGTCTCAACCCTGCCCTCCATTTGACCTTATCCAGGCCGTTCCAGTCTTCCCTGCCTGGGCTCTGCCGAACCTCAACTAATTATTTCGCCAGGGCAGTGTCTAAAATGTTCTCTGGCTGCCCAGGGTTAACCCCTATGCCAAACATTCTCTCTGATCTGTATTACCTGACCTTACCGCTCACCTATGGCTGTCAATTGCTCTAGCAATGGGGCAACCCTGACACCCAGCTTCTTGGCCAGGTCCCCAACAGTCAGGGGCCGCAGCCGGCTCCCAGTCACACCTATGCATCAGAGCTTTTCAATGCGATATGGCTGTATTTCTTTGTAGTTTTGAAATTTCTGTGATTTACTAATACATCTGCTGTGCCTCCTGTTGGTTTTAGCAAGAAGCTGAAGCATGTTCTGTGGCAACAGAAATGAGTGCTATTCTGAGAGTATGTTGGAAATCAGAAGGGGGTTTCCTGTGCCATTTGAAGCTGAGAAACGAGGATCCTGGATGGGGCATCAGTACCCGAGTACATCTTCCCACCCACAAAGTTCACTAAAATAAAGTTGGGAAAGTGGTTTTCCGGCCGCTTGCAGCTATGAGAATATTTAACTCTCAAAGATTCTGATTGAAGTACATATCTGAAGTAAAATACGTTTTATCGTGTGCATTCAAATGTATGTATCATCTGAAGATAAAAAAGAAGGTTGGCAGACTCACCTAAAGAGAAACCTAGCAGCTCTGAAATTTAGAAAAGTAAAAGCCAGGCGTCTGAAGCAAACCATTTAAAAGTGCTTGGAGGTGTTCGAAGGGGATGTCATGGGAGTAGTGCTAAATAGAGAAAAGGTCATCACATTTCAGAGTATACGGTGGCAAAGGTATAGGCTTCTTAAAATCCAGAGTAGCATAAGGGTCAGGTACAACTGAAATTTAAGAGAGTTTCTTTCCTGGATTAGAGAAGGATGGTATATACAGAACCGGGAAGTA
Organism: Aethalodelphis obliquidens; assembly: GCF_003676395.1. Lineage (NCBI taxonomy): Eukaryota > Metazoa > Chordata > Mammalia > Artiodactyla > Delphinidae > Aethalodelphis > Aethalodelphis obliquidens. The sequence goes on along the minus strand of NW_020837946.1, from coordinate 90,187,849 downwards.
GCCAGGACAACATGGGTCCCCAGAGAAAGAGCTTAGCAGGCGCTTCTGTTGGAAAGCATATTAAGCAGAGTCAAAGCTGAGTATATGTGAGAGGAGAGAAGGGAGCAGATGTGAGGACAAAAAGCACGACTTCTGCTTCTTTCATAGCACACCCTCTAGCCTGCCCCTGACATACCTGGAGACGAGAGCCTTGAACTACACTATTATATCGTCAACAAGGTCAACTTGACATAACAGAAGTCCACGGGCTACGACAGTTGTTACATCACCAAAGGAACCAGATTTCATGCCAATGCTGGCACGTCTCTCCCCATGCTTAGCAGTTTACCCAGAAGCCTTGAACATTCCAGAATTCTTAATACAAACTTCAAATCTCTCATTAATAACATTCAAAGCTGACAGCTTTTGCTCACTGCAGGCACTCATAAAAGACTGTTCTTCCACTGTAGGCATTTCATTTAGTAACAACTTGGATAGAGATGCTTTGCCTCTACATCTCCCCAATATAAATCCAAACACAGACAAATCAAAACCAAATATTGTAGAAGGAATGCACTTAATTACCCGGTCACGTGCCTTCACTGTGTCAGTTTTGGTCTACCAACTCCAACGTTGTACAACACACGAGAAGGGCTCATTATACCCTGGTATTTTTGTTGTTCAGAACCCAGAAGAAAAGCTTTTCCTGGATGAAAAATTCCTTCCCTGACAGCCTCTATGGGGTTGCTGTGGATAAACAGAGGATGCCTTTATCACATGGGAGCTTGTGGGCTGTGTCCTGCTTAAACCAGATAGCGCTCTTCAACTGAAAGTAGATCTCTCCCTTATCTGCTGGAAATATGCTTGTTTAGTATAATGAGAAGAGGGGCCATTCCCTACAGAGTCATGCCTGGCGCCTCAGGTCCAGCTGTCCCTACGTGCGTGCACCATTATGTAACGTTTCACCTACTTGTAGAGAAGGTAGGAGAGTTGTGGCCTATCTCATTGTTACAACAAAGTTACAGTGCTTATATGGTATGTTAAAACCATAGCTGGTCTTTGAAATTTTTAAAATAACCTAAATCATGAAATGATCACCTTAATTAATGTTAATGTTAAATAAAAATCTGATATTCATAGTGATTGCAATTTGAAAAGAGTAAGTTAATCTATACTAAGAAAAAGTCCTTAGTATATAAATGTCAGCAAATTCAACCTATTACCTCACACAAAAAAATAAATAAATGAAATAAGGACCTTAATGTAGAAAAGCACTAAAATATCACAATTAAAAACCAGATCAGAAATCTTGATCATAAATTTAAAATTGCTGAACGTCTAAATCCTTATTTTCTACCTTATGATTGACTGTAAACTTTAGAAATAATTTTTTCCTATATGAATTATTTCTTCTCTAATTATATAAATATTGATATATTAAAAAGGACAAGAGCATGGCATATTGTACTAAAAACATGAGTCAATAATGATAGGAAGAGATTGTAAAGCATTACAAAGTGGATATTTGTGGACAAACATCTTTTGTGGCTAACTGTATTTACTTCTAAAAGGGTAAAAAATGGAACAAACCAGTTCCTTGGCTACTGAGAATATCCTTTCTTTGTTCTAATATAAGAAAACAGACTTAGTCTTGAGAGAATCAGACAGAACAAATAACAGTATAGTTTGGCACTTCAACCTAGGTGTAGAAGTTTTGTCCCAAAGGAGCCTTATGATACTGCTAAGAATAAGAAAAGTTAAGGGCCTTTTCCCACGTAAATCCAGAGCTTCAAAACAAAAGGGCTTCAAGAACACTTTGAAGGAGTTCAGCGATACTGAACAAGCAGACTTAGGGCTTGGATTTAATTTGCCAGCCAAACTTCTCTGTAATTGGTCACAGGTAGTTTTCCATTGACTTGGAAACACAGCCTATCAGGAAGGATACTGAGTGATTTCTCTCAATGGTTCACTCATTCATTCATTCATTTGAGCACTTACTGGATGCCTACTATGTGACTGGCTGTGGTGTGACACTGACTGACATCCACATTCTCTGTGTTCATAGATTTCACTGGGGTTAAGTGGAATGCAAAGAGGAGCACCTGCAGATACAGTGTCATGAGATAAATACTACAGCGGAGGTATGCACAGTGTGCAGGAGCCCAGAGGGACACACTTAACACAGAGGTATCTTTGGAGGGGAGATCTGAAAAGCTAGGTGACCCCTGGGGAGCTGAGGCATTCTTCCTCCTGTGTCACTGGCAGTGTAATCTGTATAACTGTGGCTCTTTTCCTCGGGGCTGGCTTATATTCCACCACCCAAGGGCCAAGGTTCCAACAGCACTATAAATTCGTAAAGCCAAGGGACATCCAAAAGACCATCTGCTCTAGGGGTTCCCAAATCTGGCTGGGCCCCAGCATCACCTGGTGCCTGGGCCTCAGCCTGGAGACACTGATGTAACATGCCTGGAGACTCTGAAAAGGCTCTCTCGCTGCAGCCAGCCCATGAACCAGCGTTTGGGAATCACCGACTCCAACCACCTCCATTTTCAGAAGGAGAATTTTAGAGGAAATTCACACCCACAGAACTGAACTGACTTCAACAGATTTCGGGCACATTAGGACAGCAGTGGTGGAACATCTGGCAAAGAAAAAAATTTGGTCCAAATACTTTCAAAGAGTATTTCCAAAGTGCATGATATAAGCCATATAAAACAGGACCATTTGTACAAGGTCAAGAACTACATAATAGGAGAGAAAACGTCAAGAAAACTGGGCTTGGACTTCCCTGGTGGCGCAGTGGTTAAGAATCCGCCTGCCAATGCAGGAGACACGGCTTCGAGCCCTAGTCTGGGAAGATCCCACATGCCGCGGAGTAACTAAGCCCGTGTGCCTCAACTACTGAGCCTGCACTCTAGGGCCCGTGAGCCACAACTACTGAGCCCGTGTGCCACAACTACTGAAGCCCATGTGCCTCAACTACTGAGCCTGCACTCTAGGGCCCGCGAGCCACAACTACTGAGCCCGTGTGCCACAACTACTGAGCCTGTGCTCTAGGGCCTGTGCTCCGCAGCAAAATCCACCGCAATGAGTAGCCCATGCTCTGCAACGAAGAGTAGCCCCCGCCCTCCGCAGCTAGAGAAAGCCCACACACAGCAACAAAGACCCAACACAGCCAGAAATAAATAAAAATAAAATAAATTTATTTAAGAAAAAAAAGAAAATGGGCTTAATAAAGGCATTTGTTGCAATGAGCTATAAATTACCTCTGCTCTTCCTGGTATGAAAAGTGAAAAAGGAGCCAAATTGAGTTGAAACTCTCATTCTTTAAATAAGGATGCTTGATTTATCAGGAAAACAGGTTTTTGTCCTTAGGAATATATTCCAAGGAAAGGCTTAGCATAGTGTCATGCCTACAGTAGACACTTCAACTGTCGAATAAAGCAATGAATGAAAATGTGAATATGTGTTAACCAAAAGAGTGTTTTCCAACAGCCACATCCTACATTAATCTTTGACAGAAGCTAAGAGTATATCAGTAAGTAACGGCTTATTTAGGCATTTGTACAGAGTGACAGAAGCATTATACAGGTCTGTTACTTTCACGGTAGAGACAACACATCCTCTTGCAAGTGAAAAGATACCACTTTTTTTTTTTTGCGGTACGCGGACCTCTCACTGTTGTGGCCTCTCCCGTTGCGGAGCATAGGCTCCGGACGTGCAGGCTCAGCAGCCATGGCTCACGGGCCCAGCCGCTCCGTGGCACGTGGGATCCTCCCAGACCGGGGCACGAGCCCGTGTCCCCTGCATCGGCAGGCGGACTCTCAACCACTGCGCCACCAGGGAAGCCCCAGGATACCACTTTTGATGTAGTGGGAAAGGTTCAGTAGGAGAATGTCATCTGTGTGCATGTACGTGTGTATGTATTAAAGGCACGGGCTGGAATGCAGGAGCCCTGACCTGCCTGGCGTGTCTGTAACACACTCACTCGGAAAGCGACAGGAGCCTATACAAAGGCCCATCCGCCTTGACATAAAGGGATATATCCCTTTATACATCCCTGGAGTGGCAGCCCAGCTGCAGTTCACTGGAGTTCTCAGATTTTATCCCAATAACTAAGGTCACTATTTATGTATAGATTTAATTTCAGGAAACTATACTCTATTTCAAATTTTAACACCAGCTGGGATTCTTTTTACTTTTTTATTACCACGTTTATCTCTGGGGAAGAAGATGCAAGTCTTATAGTACCTTCATAGATACAATTTCTTAAAAAATGAGAATTGCCTTAAAGGAGAAACTTAATTAAAAAATGCATTCTGATGTAGGAGAAAGTGTTTCATATACCATTTATAAAAAATAGAGTAACTCACAGTTTACATTTGTAAACTTGAAAATCCCCAATTTTCAACAAAAAGAAATGCAGTCTAGCCCTCAAAAGTTGAACTGAATAGTTTTAAGCTACATTTTAAAAATCTCAAAAACTAGATCCAATCTTCCACTCAAAAGTGTTACTGTCCTGTTTTGATATCCATAGTGTAATCTGGGTTTGGGATAAATTCTTTGAAGAATGTAATCCCACTATACTTTAATTATAACAAATAGGCACATCGAGGGTGATTTAGTTCACGTTTTTATTAACCAACTATTATTTATGGTTATCATTTTCAGTTTTATTTGCTACCTTCATTACAAAGTAACACTTCCTCATTACTGCATTGTAAAATATGGAAACTCGAAAGCTTTCCTAAAACTCTTGGAGCCAGCCCTAACTACTGGTAAGATGTGTACCTGAGGCAAGATGAAATGTGTGAACTTTTCTTGGAGGGAACTCTTATCCAGGAGAGGAATATCAGGGGGATCACTCATCAGTCATTTCCCTCAAAAAGGAAAATTTGTCAGAGATGTGTGTACTGGGCACAGTGCCTGATGGACTTGGCACTCAAAAACTGAACTGAAGGAAACTTGCCTGAGATGGAAAGAAGTGTTAAGAAATAAACCAGGTCTTTGCAAAATGCTGACCCCTTCCCAACAGTTCAAAGACAAAGTATTTAATTGGGAGAGTCCAAAGAGCTCACCTGGTTCAGCTTCTCACAGCCAGGAATTCCCTTCACTGGTGGTTCTCAGTTGGGGTGTGTTTGCTTCTCAGGGGACATTTATCAATGTCTGGAGATATTTTGGGTTGTCACAATGGGGAGAGTGTGCTGCTGGCATCGAAGTAGGTAGAGGCCAGGGATGCTATTAAGCATCCTACAAGGCACAGGGCAGCCACTTTTCTCCCACCCCTTCCCCCGACTCAAGTAATTATCTGGCCCAAAATGTCAGTAGTGCTGAGGCTGAGAAACCCTTCCCTGAGGCATGACCCAACAGATGGCCTCTGCTTACCTCTTTTTTATAAAATGACTTTTTTGGAGGAATGATTGACACACAAAAAGCTATACATATTTAATGTATACAAGTTGATGAGTTTGGAGATAAGTATACACCCGTGAAAAACCAAGCCACAATCTACACCATAAACGTATCTATCACCTCCTAGGGAAGGCGCACTTATGGCCATGTCCTGAGCATGTCTTTACAACTGCTGGACGGCTCCTTCCACTGAAAAGACCCACTTTATCTTGAAATTCACTGATGAATGATATTTGTCAAAAGCACTACAGAAAAAGAAGGGCACAAATACAAAGTCACATTTTAAGGTCAAAATGCCTTTTCCAGATGTTAATATTCACTTTCTAATCTATTTAAATGATAGAAGAAATTAGAGCACAGAGTAAATAAACTTACATATTGAATTTTTGTTCGTTGTATTATTTTTAATTCTATTATTTGGTAGCTTTTAAGGCTTTAAGTCTATTTCTTTTTTTTTTTTTACCATGAAGATTTTTTTTTAATTTTTGATTTTTTTACTACTCTGTTTCAGTTTAAATAACATCATTGACTTCTTTTTATGAAGGGTGATGACTGTGCCTATCTCCCTTTCTCCAATTCTTGGTTTTGGTTGGTTGTATTATTATTCGTTAAGTCTACTTCTTAATTTATTAACATTAGACAGCTTATAACACATATATATGGAGTTTAAGAAAAAAAAATGTCATGAAGAACCTAGGGGTAAGGCAGGAATAAAGACGCAGACCTCCTAGAGAACGGACTTGAGGTTATGGGGAGGGGGAAGGGTGAGCTGTGCCAGGGCGAGAGAGAGTCATGGGCATATACACACTAACAAACGTAGTAAGGTAGATAGCTAGTGGGAAGCAGCCGCATGGCACAGGGATATCGGCTCGGTGCTTTGTGACAGCCTGGAGGGGTGGGATAGGGAGGGTGGGAGGGAGGGAGACGCAAGAGGGAAGACATATGGGAACATATGTTTATGTATGACTGATTCACTTTGTTATAAAGCAGAAACTAACACACCATTGTAAAGCAATTATACCCCAATAAAGATGTTAAAAAAAAAATTAGACAGCTTAAGTTCTTACTATGAAAAACAAGGAAACTGATATGCTCACCTAGCTTCACCTCTTGTATTCCCTTTACGTCCAATTTTTATTATACTATTTCAGTTCATTAATGTTTATTATAGTTACATTCCATTCTCTTTTTTTCTTTTTTTTTTTGCGGTACGCAGGCCTCTCACTGTTGTGGCCTCTCCCGTTGCGGAGCACAGGCTCCGGACGTGCAGGTCTAGCAGCCATGGCTCACGGGCCTATCCGCTCTGCGGCATGTGGGATCTTCCCGGACTGGGGCACGAACCCGTGTCCCCTGCATCGGCAGGCGGACTCTCAACCACTGCACCACCAGGGAAGCCCATTCCATTCTTAAACTATGTTTAAATCATTCCTGCTTTGAGTACAAATCCATGTTAAACACAGCAAATTAATAAATAGCATTTATAAAACTGAATGGTTTAAATGAAATTCCCAGTAGGGCCACAGTGTGACTGGACCACACCGAAGGAAACAGAACCCACATCTCCCCTGGGTCAGAGGCTAATGGCTCTAGCCTCCTTCACTTCTTCTGAGTCATACTCAGACACCACACTACCTCACATCATCCCCTTGTGCTATATTCTTTCTTGCTTTGCTGATGTACTTCTTTGAGGATTTTTCCATATGGAGTGAGTGGTAACTCCCCCGAGACGCCTGCATGCTCCAGATGTCATTGTTTATTTTCTCTTCCTTCTCTTCCTCCTACTTTTCTCCTTCATGTTTGATTGATAATTTGGCTGTTGGTTCAATATTCTTTCAGAATATTCAGAAATTTGAAGGCATTGTTCCATTGCTTCTAACACCCAGTGTGGTTGATGAGGTGTATGTTTGTTTTGTTAGTAATCTCTGAAAGCTCTTAGGGTGTTCTGTTTTTTCCTTTGAGTTCAGGAATTTCACCAGGATTTTATTTTTTTTATCAGCCCATTCAACCCTGTTGACTATGTTCCTTCCCCTCATAGCCTCCTGTTATCTGTTTCTGGGGCTCCTCGCTGCATTTATCCTCTACGTCTTGTCACTGTTCTCTCGTATTTTCCATGTTGGTCGTTCGGCTCTGTCATGGCAGGTTCCCTTGATTTCACCTTACAGTTCACCAGCATGATCTCTGTTCCTATTCTTCCTAACCTTCTCCCTGACGTATTAATTTTGTTACATATTTCACTTCCAAGAACTCCTTCTTATTACCCAGTCGATCTTTCTTCATAGCAGTCTGTGAAAAGGCCTTGTTTTTAGGACGCAATATCCTCTTGACTCTCTGATAATCCTAATTAGGAATTTTTAAAATTGAAATCTGCCCCCTGTATTATTTGTTTCTTCCAGGTAGGTTCTGTTAGTTTCTCTTTGTCCTTCTCCTTCTTATTATTTTTTGCTAAAGATTTCACTTAAATGTCTGGTGATCTTGTGGTCTATGTCTGTTTACGAGTGGAGGTCTGGTTGATTAACACAAAGAGCTGGAATGGGTCTTCACTGTGGGTGCTTGGGTCTCTTTCTCTGAGTTCTTCCTGTGGTGGGAGTTCTGATCACAGGTTCTCTAACAGGAACATATAGTGTTGATTCCCTAGGATGCGTGGAACTGTTCATCAAAGTGTCCCACCCTTCTCAAGCCAAGGCATTATGACCCAAGCCATCTAGGCTCTCTCAACCAGAACATGGCATCTTAAATGAAGTGAAAGAAAAACTTGAGAGAAAAAGATGGACATTTATTCATCATCTTGGCCAATTGATACTTTCCCGATACCTAGACCCTTGATTTTGCTCTAGACATGCCCGATTCTCCAACCTTTCCTGTGAGCTACCCTGTATTCAGGAATTTCTTCTCTAAGTTTGTCAAAGTCAGTTTCTATTGCTTACACACAAAAAACCTAAGCTGTTGCAGGTGGAAAGGAAAACTGACCTTTGTTAAGCTAATGCTAGGTACTAGGCATTTCACTTTTTTGGTATATAATCATCATAACCCTAAGAAATAGCTATAATTACCATTATTTCAGGGGAAAAAAACCCACTGAAATTGAGTAGATGTGTTCTCTTGTCCAAGGTGCCAGAAAAAGCATTGGAATCCAAGTCAGTCTGACACCAAAACCTATGCTTTCCCTTTACTCTGAAGTATTCATGGAGTATAAGGATACAGACCTGGCTGCAGTTAAGAGTATGCGATGAATATTGGATGGGAGATTTAAGGCTGGAAAACCAGAAAGAGAAATTTAGACTCAATGTATTAAGGAAAAGGGAATCACAGTCTCATCCTTAATAGTGGAGTGGCATAGTAAATCAAAGGAGAATTTAAGAAAGATGATCTGTGACATGTGGAATGCATTCAGAGGGCTCATGTTGGAATAAAATAGACCAGCTAGGAGGCTGCTGTAGTGATGAAATGGAAGCAGGTGGAGAGAAAGAGACAGTTTACAGATGGATTTGGAAGGAAATTTCACAGGATTTTGTGACTGAATGGATACTGAAGGGGATGAAGAAAGATGAGCCAAAAATGACTGAAAGATTTTGAGTTGCAATGAGGAAAGATGAGTGAATGTGTTTACCTTGCCTCTCTCCCAAATTTCCAATGAAATGAACTAGGAATGCAAAAACAAGAATGAGTGCCTAGTGCTACAAAGAGGAAAGGATGCCAAGGGTCCACAAAATGTGAGAATCTCTGGAAGATGTAAAGAAGAGTGAATCAGAATGATGGAGAAGCCAATTGTGCTGAGCTGCCAGTAACCAAACAAAGGCAAAAGAGAACAGCACCTGAACAGGGGTTTACCCGCCCAACAGAATCCCCTCTCCACCACCAAAATCAGCACGGGAGGAGCTGGGAGTGCAAGCAGGCGCAAGGCAGCTACCAGGAGGATGCATGTCCTTCACTAAAGTAGAAAGAGGGCTGAGGTCCTGAATGCTCACCCCTTAACTCCAGGCTTCATTCAACCTAGACCACTTAGTCAATTAGCTATGGAATCTGCCCCAGAAAGCTTCTATTTAGCTTCTATATACGATTATTTATAGGTAATATGATTGTCTATACATAAAATTCAAGAGAATCAAATTAAAAATTATTAAAACTAATAATCCAGTCCAGAAATAGAACTGATACAATAAATATACTAAAATAAATAGCTTTCTTTAAATTCCAGCAAAAATCAATTTTAAAATGTCAGGCCTAGAAATGGTAGCCACAACCCCATAATATATAAAATATCCAGGAATAGTAAAATAAACAATTGTGCAAGAGCAATATAAAAAAAAAAACTATAAAAGTTTAAAAGCTGTAGACAGGGCTTCCCTGGTGGCGCAGTGGTTGAGAGTCCGCCTGCCGACACAGGGGACATGGGTTCGTGCCCCGGTCCGGGAAGATCCCACATGCCGCGGAGCGGCTGGGCCCGGGAGCCGTGGCCGCTGAGCCTGCGCGTCCGGAGCCTGTGCTCCGCAACGGGAGAGGCCACAACAGTGAGAGGCCCGCGTACCAAAAAAAAAAAAAAAAAAAAAAAAATAAAAGCTGTAGACAAAAAGAATTGAAAAATGGGAAGTTATTTAAAAAGGAAGGAATCACAAAATAAATTCAAAGGGTTATTAAATATAAGAATAAACTTCACCTTCTTAATAAGTAATATACAACAGATTTTAAAAACAATGAGGTGTTTTCCTCTAACAGATTGAAAAAGTAAACAAAAAAGCCACTATCCAGATAGGGATGTAGGATGCATATCCACTGTGAGTGGTACTGTATTTTTGTATGGTCATTAAGGGGAAAATTTATACTTATCAAAATTCATATTGTACATTCCCGGCCTTGGCCAAGTATTTTCAATTCTAGGAATTCATTTTGTTTATTTTTTATTATTTTTTTTCTATTTTTTAAATGTTTATTTATTTATTTTCTTATTAGTCATCCACTTTATACACATCAGTGTATACATGTCAATCCCAATCGCCCAATTCATCCCACCACCACCCCCCTAGGAATTCATTTTATAAATATACTCACAAATGAACTGAAAAAATTCAAGACAACCAAAATTTTCATTAATAAGAGACTGATTAAATACCTTATGGCATATCAGTGCCATGAAATACTAAGAATTCTCAAAAATATAAGTTGTACATGGTATAAAAATGGCCACAGTATATTATTGCATTAAAAATACATGTTACGTGATGTTATGTTGTGTTGATATAATTATGATGAAAGCATACATATCCGTAATTTCTGGAAAGAGACACATTAAACTACTAATAGTGATTATCTCTTAGTATAAGGTAGCACAAAGCAGGCAGAGGTACGAATAGCTGCTTTAAATATTTCTGCATGTTAAAAAAAAACTTAAACAGACACCTTAGGTTGGGTTCCCCAGAAACAGACAGCAAGACAAGTGTTTGAGTGCAAGTGATTTATCGTGAAGCGCGTCCAGGGGAGTCTGGTGGGGAAGCGGGGCAGCGGGTCAGTGAACAAGAGGAAGCCATGGACGTGTGCGATCCCAAGCAAAGTCCCCTTGAGTGGAGTTTTGACCTCCTCTCACAGGGACACTCCAATGTATTCCTTAAACCTCTGAGCAAGGGAGCTGGGCCTTTCACCCTCTGGCACCTGTCAGTCATTTGTCAAGAGCTGTCCCAGAAGGAAGGGAACTGCAGTCTGGCTCTGAGTGCTTTCTGGTGAGGGGCATCCAACACCCCCAGGGAAATCCTCTGAAGGAGAGTTATAGGTGCCCAGTGTTAGAACAGAAACCAAAAAAGGAGAGGGCGCACAGAAATGGTAAGAAGAGATCCAAAGGGATCTGGGTGGAAAGCCAATAACATTCACTATGCTATACCACCTCTGTAATCAAATACATATTTTCATAAAAAGTAAGAAAGGGAGAGAGGGCAAGAGCCAGAATGCTACTTCTACGGAAGCTCACAAGTCCTGCGAGTCTAGTAGGTGTCAGCACCTACTAGATGCCTCCCCCCACCCCACTGGCTCCTTCTCATATTCCCAACTGTCCATTAAAAAAACAAGATTAAGTAGCCCTTCATAGTAGTTGAAGCTCTTCTCTCTCTTCTCGTTCACCTTTTCCATCTGAAGCGGGACAGGTTGAGATCTTGAGGAATTAGAGGAACTCTCCAACCCTCTGCTGATCCTAACTGGAACCACATCACTAGGCCGTCCACGTAGCCCTAAAGCTGTAAAAGCTGGAGCACCTGGAAACTAAACTCTGAGGCTAAATTCTAAATGGGACTCCCGAATAAGAGCCAGGCTCTAAAAATCTGTTTACTCTGTTAAACTTGTTGACTTCATGGCAAATTCGTTTAAAACCTTCCTAGAATGAGTGAGTCGAGGTTTCTGCCTCAGCATGGCTGCTGAGCAGAACAGAACATTTCCTGGAAACGTCCCTCAAGCCCTTCACTCTGGGGGTCTATGATGGATCTCACAGCCTTCTGCTACAAACAGATGCTACCGTGACCTTGGGGATGGACTGGGCGGACAATTCAAGTTGCGCCTTTTGTGTGGTCTGTATACAGTCTGTCTTGGAAACCTTCCATGCCTTTGTGTCTTCATTTTTAAAAATGGATGCAATGACTATTGTTCTGTTTACCTTCCAGAGCTGATGTGAAGATGAACCCTGAGATCACACACATGAAATTATCTTATAAACCATGTGATGCTTTATACTAAGTCGCTTGTCCCAACACAAAGATACCAGACATTAAAAAGGGGGACAAGGTAGTGACTTCAAGATCTGAATCCATGAATGTTGGAAGGTTACTTGTTCAGGAAAGCTGTGTGTGGCTGTGGACATGTTGAGTGTGAGTTGGCAGTAAAACACCCAAGGCAAAGAAAGTGAGCTATGGAGAGATGGCCTTGGAGGCTGAGCAGTAGGGTAGGAATTGAGGTACAAATTTGGGAGTCATCAACATGGAAGCAGCAGGTGAATTCATGACTGTGGAAAACACACTTTTGAAAACTTCACCTCCCTTTCCATTTCTGCAGCCACATTTCTTATGTTTTGGGTCTTCTGTTTGGGTTATCCAAATGCAAAAACTGTATTAATAAAAATGATTGTTATCATTGCTACAAAGTGTTAAATGGTTCTTTTGAGTCCCTATTCTCTTATGTATACATTATCCATTCAAAATATCATGCAGATCATCGACTTTTAACAGCCATATAAATTACATATGTGGTCTCTCCCTTCAAGTAATCTCAACTATTTCCTAAGTTACAGTTTTGAGTGAATAAATATACAAGCCATATAACTTAAGGTAAAACTGATGAGATTTTAAAACTGTCAATATATATGTCAATGCTTGAAAATCACCATTTTGCATAATCTTGAATAAAGAGATTTACTTAAGTGTTTTTATGACCTGAGAATCCTTTTATTTAGCCCAAACCAGCACTATCACAAAGTCAAGTTTCGTTTTTAAAGACATTCATTTGTTTAGAATATAGTTGGACTGAACCCCAGGACTAGTCAGTCTGTTTCAGTTGACTTGTCCCCTGATGTTAAAAGCATTAACAATTTCTTCCATCTTTGATAGGTCTCACATGCCAGTTCTTTCTTGGTTTTCTTTTTAAAATTTCATCCCATTAACATCAGAACTCCCAAGACCTTTGGAGTTAGTTAATAGTATTCCTGATTTAAATAGGTTGGATTCTACTGAGGTGTACAAAAAGTCACATGCTAGTTTTCTGGTTGAAGTACAGTATTAAGCTGTAATGCTGCTTATCTTAATAATTAGAATTTAACTGAGAGCCAATTTACTTTTTATTTAAATTAAAGAAATGAGTAGATGTTAGTGGTTTACAATTTAAAAATGGTATATAGGGGGAAAAGCCCTTATTGTACCATTTTAATTTAAATTTTATTGATTTTGCTGATTACAAGTGTTAAATAAGTATTTGTCAATTCCCTTTGCCTAGTTTCACTGAATTGTCCTTTTCCATAAGAAGATATAACATTAAGCAGTCTTGTAGTATCTTAAATCTATTTCTAAATATATGTACCATTTGTGATATGGTTAAAAGCACAAACTCCATGTAAAGCTTATATTTAAAGCAATTATGTTTGTAGGTAAGACATACTTTAAATTGTACAGTAAAGATGTACATAATTCATAAAAGAAAAATACAGTAACACTGTTACTGTACATTAAAAAAAGGAAAGAGATGTTAGAAATCATTTTTCATTCTCTTTATCACTGATGACGTCATCGTACAGATGAGGGATTTGAGGTTATTAAATGACCAGCCCAAGACACACAGACATGCGCGTGCGCACAGACACACACACACACACACACACACTCATATTCTCATAGCAGTTCCATTTTTTTTACTGTTATGTCCTCAATGTCTGCTACAGTCTCAGTGTAAAGTCAGGGACAAAATAGTAAATATTTGTTGAATATGCAATTTATTTAGAGATAGAACTCGTCTTTCGACTCCAAATACATTGTTCTTTCCAGTACACAAATGGAAACTTTCAACATGTTCTTCTTGTAGATTTTTTGGGAGAATAGAATGTGATGAACTGTGTGAAAGAAACTTGAAAACAGGTAGGTATATGCAAATCTAAGAGAGCATTATTATCATTGTAGTTTAAATTTGTAAAACTTCCCAGTTTTCTTACTATGGGTCCATAAATCTAAGAAAAGCAAAATTTACAAGAATGACAATTTTAAAGACAACTATTTTAACTTCTTGAATGATCTGGCCAGGAAAAATATTTCTTATAGCTTTTGGGTTTAGATAATGAAATATTCATTTTTAATGGTAGTTCTATAAAGAAACAGAATTCCTTATTATATACTGATCTTACAGCATAATAAACCAAACAGTTATTTGAAGGTTTTCATCTAGATCTTCATAAACTAAAACCAACATAAATTGGAAGTTTTCAATCAATCTTAGAATTCTTTCTATAATATGAAAATCTATATTGTAAATTGCTTTAGATACTTTTTTTATTGAGCAAGATTTTGAAATAAAGAACAGAGTTGTCATCGATACCATTGGTCATATCACAAGTAATAAAAAATTCAAACAGATTGTTAGCAAATAAAGGCTCTTACAATTTTTAGTAAATAAAGACCAACTAAGGCATCTGAATTTGGCACAATTAAAATTGTTCGTGATGAAACAGTGTTACAATATCTTACAGTGGTTCAATAAATAGGTTAACTTGGAAGAGATTATTGAAAATAATTTAAACATGCTACATTTTAAATTATAACCACTGTGCAAGAATGATATAGAAATTAGTTTCTTAAATCATCATTCCACATACTATAAGAATATCTAGAGAGTAAACTCACATGGATGAGTGCTCAAAATCACTTGGACCAATTTTTTAAAGCAGCTTTAAAATAATTGACTCCCAAATCAAGATATTAAATGCCAACTTCTAACCGGCTATAATGCTTATGGCTAAGATAGAAATGAGATTCTTCACAGAAATGCTGACACAGCCCTAACTGTAGGCATTTGAGCGTGTGGCTATAATTCTTTTTTCAAATCTTACCCAGCAAAGCTTCAGGTAAAAGAGACCGCAGAATATGTAAACAGTAGGAGACAGTCCTGGAGCTTTTACAAAATCACAAACCTGTGACACACTTATATTCATCTCTGATTGCTACTACGAAATAACGAGATCATTCACAATGTATTGATTAGCTCTTTAATAGATAAAAGGTGGGCAGTGTGTTGTAAAAATCAACATTTCTTAATTCATTCGATTTGCAAGAGCTACACATTTTAAGCTGAGAATGGAAAACCTCTAATAAAAGTTTTTCAAAAAAGCCTTCTGCCTTATTTAGCATTTTGACCACTAATCAGAAACAATAAAAAATTAAGAAAAAAACTATAAAAAAAAAGAAAGAAAAAAACTATGGAACAAAAAGTAACAAGGCTTTTCTTTTCCATTCAGAAATCTATTGAGCTATAAAATAGGTTCCCAAGAGGAGTCAGTTTCCTATGTGGAAGGCATTTAAAACTGAATTACACAACCTAATCTTAAAATAGGCCAAGGGAACACAATTTATACTGGGAGGTGAGTGGCTGGAATAGAGGACTTAATTGTCTAATCCTAGTTCTCATTTTTAAAAATGTCTAAGATAATGATGTTTTTAATGAGGAGTCAATTTCAAAGCCCAGCCAACTCTAAGTCGTAACCATGATATGGTGGTATTTTCTTCTCCTCTGCATTGTCATCTAGGCAACAGACGACTATTGATCCTACACTGGAAAATACTGTTTTGATGTTAATTGATCAAAACTGTATGAGGGAAATTGTGATTTCTGAATGGAAGACAGTCATGAGTTATCACTTCTTGAAAATACAGAACTGGGAATAAATATATGTTATGACTATGACACTAAATAAATATTAAAATCAATAATTTGTTAAGATAAAAATATCCTCAATAAGTTCATGTGGGATGATACTATATAATGAGGATGAACTTAAAATTGTTAACACTTTGCATCACAAGTATTCTGATTTTATAGGATTCTAAAAATTTCCTAACTTGCATCGCTTTTTTAATTTATATTTTACTTGATAAACTCATCATTATATCACAGAAAAACAAGTTGAAATGTATAACAAACTAATTTTTAAAATCACCACTAAATTTTATCTTAAACTCAAGCTTATCATCCATTTAAATTCAAATTTAATCTTTTTACAATCTGCATTTTACTTAGAGGCAAAAATCACACTTATTATGAGTTACAAATAATCATGCAAATCTGTGAGAAGCTGTCAACTGGCGAAGTCTTTACCTTGTATCATGTCACAAAATAACACTCATTATAATATTAACTTCAAATGCTAATTTTCTCTTCATTAGATGGCAGACAAGAGATAATGTGCTATTAATATTTTTATAAAGATATGTTGCTGAATAAGAATTTCAAAGAAAATAATACATTCAGGATTGATACTTAATTCTGCAAATGCCTAGAAATCTTATTAATTAGGTATAGCAACCTGCCTGTTAAAACACTAGACACAGGCCAGGAAAATTGGGTAAGGACAAATCACAGACACACATACTTCATAGTTTACCTGCAATATTTATCAATTCAGCTTACTGTTTTCTTAAAAATTATAAATATCCCCCAAACAAGTAAAAATCTAGTTATTGTATCAGTATTATATGATAGGGACTTATTTGGGCCCAACTCCCTCTGACTGCTTTCATATGAATCAGGCAATTTTCTTAAAATTAAAATGTCAATATCCCCCAATGAATCCACTACTCATTTAAAAATATTTAGCATTTTAGGATGGCAGTGGGAATGGAAAAGTAAAATCCAGTTCCAGCGATAACCCAACCTCGTCTCCACTCCCTCCCCCCAAGGGCAGATGTACTATGTACACATGGTTCCTAGAAAATGAAAAAATTAGTTTTCAAACATTTTATCCACTTGCTATTGGGATTTAGCAAAGAAGTTCAATATTAGCTGAAAAGGTAGACTAAAACTATAAGCCATCCAAAGGGCCAAATTATAACTTTTTTTTTTTTTTTTTGGATACCTGCTGGGTTGGGGCGAATGGTGGGATTGGGGGGTGTTTTCATTTAGATCTACTCTGCTCAGCCACTCTGTTTTCCTTTCACATCCTAACCCCCTTGTGTTATAAGGAAACAGCTCTAAGATTGTGGAGAATGTAAACAGCTTTTTATTGTCCAAAAGGATGGCAGTGTAAGGAATGTATGCTTATCGCCCAGCTGCAGCTCCCCACCTCACTTACCATGATAAAGTGCTCCAGGAAAAAACATTACAGCCCAAGCACAATCCAAAAATGGATTAGAATTTGACATACACTTCCTTAAAAACTGATAAATCAAGCCACGCTGTAATATTAGAATCTAGCTCTTAAGGAGGGTATATAATCTTGTCAAGATGTATTTCTTATTCCCTATTGACTCTGGTGGTGTGAAAAAAAAAAAAAAATCTAACATTCCCAATACAGTAAACTGATAGAAGAACTTTTCCCAACACATCCCCCAATATAGCTCCTTATCTTTAAGAGTCTAATACAGTGGAACAGATACACAGTTCATGATCACTGAATGCAAAATTAAATGAATGAACTAAGAGATTCATGAAGATATTCTGAAGATCCTACCTAAGTACTGAGTTCCCCAGGTTTTTACAGTTTTACTTACACACACCATACAAATGTTGCTTTGTTAAATCACCTTTTTTTGGAATCTAGATCAAACATTTCAAAAAGCAAGGGATACTGAAGAGTATTATGGCATATATGTGGCATGCTTAATGCCTTAGATGTAAAATTTATTTTAACATGCCATCTTGTATATAGGCAGTATGTGCTGGCTCATTTAAGGACATTTGGGAACATCACTGCATTTTCTTCTTGAAGCCACTGAAGAATTTCTTGATGCTGTGCAGGTGAAGCTAATCTCTGTGCAAAAGGAATGGACAGGCCCTTTCGTGCTCTCTCCCCTTCACTAAGACATTTTAGAACTCCTTCCATCCTCAAACTTACAGAGTATCTTTGCGTCTACAATATCATATGTATCATAGAGAAACTTTAATAAGTTACTTGATCTTTCCCTCTAAAGGGAAATGAGAGAGACAGAGAGAGAGAGAGAGAGAAGGGAGGGATGAAGGAAGGAAAAAAGGAAGGATCATCATCCTTGGGTTCCTTAACCCTGTTTTAACAGCCAGATTAAACTGGGTCAAGTCTTAAATATGAAGACCAAAGAAACCTTGGCTTCTGGAGAAAGCCCTCTTGATAGCACCGTATTAAGACAAGTGCCAAGAGAGCAAGAGAAATCCATCACAGAGGCGGACTGCGCCAAAGCAATCCCCTTCTATAATTGTACTTTAAAAGTTGTCTTCTTGAACGTCTTACTTGGGATCTCCCTTAAACAGAATTAACTAGCAATCCATACAGCATACAGGTATATTTCGGAAGGAGGAGAGGGTGGCGCCACGCGGGAAAAGCGAGGAGAGATGAGAGGCACCACTGGAACGGTCGCCTAGAGCCTCCCTGGCGGACCGTGCAACCACCTTCTAATACCCTTCATATTCCTCGGTGCCCCCTGAGCCGCCCAGACCAGACAGGAGAGGTCTTCGGGAACAAAATGCGTAGAGACGACGGGGAGGGGGCTCCTGTGTGGAGTTGGATTTGAAAGTTACATCCTGCGTCCCCGCCGGCACAAAACCCCATCCTAGTCCCCAGTGCCAGATAGAAAACGAAGAGAAATCCAATCTGCCTCCCCAAATCGGTCTTTTGCCTAAGTTCTTCCCCAGCAAGGAGCCACCAACCGGCCCTGAGAGCGAGGATGCACGATGCCGTGCTTTATAAGTGTTTGCGGGCATCCGGGCAAAATACCACGTGAAAAATAACCACCAAGCCCCCCAAACTCTGGGCTAGAGGCAGGTCTTTCAGCCCATCCTCATCGCGTCCGTCTACCCTTATCCCCTCCTCGACCGCTCCTCAATAAACCTGTTCCTTCTCTCTCGCCTTCTTCCCTGCCACTTTCTGCCTTCTTTACCTCAGCCCTCCAGTCCCAATCCTCCATAAGCACCGCACTCGCCTCAGGGTCCCCACTCTGATCCCCGTTCCCTGATTCTTTCCCTTCAACCTCTAAGGCAACCCTAAACTCCCTCCACTGCCTGCGCCCCCAACCCCATGGCCCAAGCAGCCCCAGACTCTGCTTCCGAGTCGGCAGCCGGAGCGGTTTTCCCGCCGAAACGCGGCCCCGGCGCGTGGGGCGTGGGGCGCGCGGCGGGCCGGGCACTCACCAGCTGCAGCAAGCCGGGGACCACGACGAGGGGCAGCGGCCGCAGGCGCATGGTGCCGGCTGGCGCGGCGTCTCACGAGCTGCGCGCCCTCGCCTGCCTCTCGCGCATCTCCACTTCGCGGGGCAGGACTGAGGACGCCAGGGACTCCGCGCGGCGCTTCCCTCCCGGAATCCGAGCGCAGCGCCGCGCCACGCCGCGCGGGTCGGGTGGGCGGGCTGGGAAGGGGGTGGGGGAGGGCGGGCGGGAGATGCTTCTGGGGCCCCGCGCGCCCCTCCTTGGAGGGGGCCGGAAAAGGAGCGTGGGGGGCAGCTCGAGCTCCGGCGTGCTGCGCGGGGTCCCAGCAGCGCCCGGGGCTCCCGCGTCCCGGGGTCAGGGTGAGCGCGGCGGGCGCCCGCGGGCGGGAGGCTGCGGCTCCGGCGCTTTGATGCGGGGTTCCCGCGCGAGGCTGCTCCCGGAAGAGCTGAGCGCGCCCGGGAGCCCTGCGAGGCTCCGGGGCCTTCTCCGCCCCCGCTCAGCAGAGGGCCGGTTGGGCCGGGTGCCCTGCCCACTGACCAGCTCTTGTTTTGCTGGGGAGGTGGCAGCGGGGATTGGGGGGGGCGGGTGGTCTCCCTGAGTGGATGCAGGAAGGAGCGCGCCGGGAGAGCACCCAGGGAGTTCTAGGGGAAGGCGACGGCAGGGTCCTGAGGCGGGGCGGGGGGCGGAGGTGGTGGTGGTGTTGAGGGGTGCTGGAGCCCGGGACGCCCCGGGAGAGCGCCCTGCTCCGCAGCAGCCCTGGCTCTCAGAGCCCGGCGCAGGGGTTCCAAAGTGAGGCTGGTGCGGCTGGAAGAATGTCTGGAAGTGGAAAGTAGTGGGCACCTAGAGGGACATTGAGGAGGGGTAGCGGCAGGGCTCTGAGAAACCGAGCTAGGTGTAGAGGTCCAGGCTTACTCGGGTTTGAGGATGCTGTCGGCTGCTCGGTGTCCAGGAGGAGGATAGAGCTGCGCCCGGGCGCCTGGGGAGAAGAATAAGGAGAGGAGACCCTGCCGCAGCCTCCCTCCCAGTTGGGAAATCTTGGAGAGGGTTTCTGAGGCCGCGGCTGGGCGAGGCCAGAAACCTGCTGCCCGCGATCGCTCAACCCCATGTTAACAACTCTCCATTGGAGAGATCCTTAACCTTTAACTATCTCTGTGCTGGACCCTCTAGTGGAAAAGTCAAGGGACAGTGGGGCTCAGGTACTCCCACGTTTACGGCGGGTGAGAATTTAGACATCATCCATCAGCCTCTTTATTGAACAGATGGGAAATCTAAGGTCCAGAGAGGTAAAATCAGTTCTCCAGGGATGAGTCTCTAGGCAGCTACTTCAAAAGAACACTCAAGGCAAGGCTAGTTCCTACATCCTCTTGCAAATGAAAAACACGTTGAGGCAAGAGAGTGGAATTGAGATAGATTTTTATTTAAAAAAAAAAAACAACAACAAAAAGTGAAATTTGGGTTGGAATTTTAGGGGAAAAACGTTTCCATCTCCTGCTCTTACTGCTCTTCTACCCCCAAATAAAATGCAACGGGAGTTGGTAAGTCTTTGAATGGTGCAGGACCAAGGGCAGGAGGACTGACCTGGGTAGGGCAAGGTCCCACCCTTCCTTTCACCGGGTGTGTCAATTTTGTGCAGATGGGGAGGGAGGTCATTCCAGAGTGTTCTGGGGTCCCAATGTGACTTTGAAAGTTGTCCCTGAGGCTGCAGGTGGGGTACCTCTCTAATACAACTCCATTTCCTGTATGGAGGAAGAGAGGCAAGCGAGGGTTGTATATCCTTCCTAACGCCTCACCTAGCCTGACTGGGGGATTCTGGGGCCCGTGGCAAAGGCTGCAGCAGCGAGAACCCACTTTGTCCTCAGACTCTTCCTTTTCCTTGCAACAGACTCAAAAACAAACAAAATCATTATTTGCATATCTAAATATATAACTCACCTCCTTATAGCTACCCTTCACCTCCACAAAAATTCTCTTTACCTAGGCTTAGAGCTCACTTCTAGAAAGTTATTCTATCCTAGAAGCATAAATAAGATAATTTCAAAAATTGGGAGCGATCTCTGTAGGTTGATCTTCTTGTCCAACTTTGTCTCTGCATTTTATTTACAGACAATCTTTGGGAAGTGATTAATAGGGAACGAGTTTGGCAGACATTAGAAGGACCCCTTTTTGGAGAGGGGCTGCTAGAAGAGGAAGAAGGCAAACGGCGTTGCAAGAGGCAGTACCTCATATAGACTCAGTGTTTCTGCCGGAGCCCCAGCTGACTCGTCTCTAAAACCAGAAGGTGAGGTCCCTTCTTGGTTTAGTAGTTTCCGATTCTGTTATCATTAGCTCTTTAAATGAGGAGCGCCTGACTTAACACACTATTGAAATGAATAAGTGATTTAATGACTGGAATATTTCACTCTTTTCTTTAAATTTGTTCCTATTTCTTAGACCATTTCTACCCTTTTGGGAAATTTATGCATAAAATTTTAGAACCTAAACTTGGACATGGGTCCTAATAATACTAAGTATTCTCACAATGGAACTTGCTGCAGGGTGTTGGATTCCAAGCTAAGAGCTAACGGACACAAGAGAACGTGTGTCCCGTTGATCAGGCTGTGGCAGAGAGAAGCACCAAGGACCCCCTTGACTAACGTCTGGTATTACTGTGTTTATTTATAAGGTGAC
The DNA here is from genome assembly GCF_003676395.1 of Aethalodelphis obliquidens. Taxonomy (NCBI): domain Eukaryota; kingdom Metazoa; phylum Chordata; class Mammalia; order Artiodactyla; family Delphinidae; genus Aethalodelphis; species Aethalodelphis obliquidens. The sequence goes on along the minus strand of NW_020837946.1, from coordinate 90,165,955 downwards.
TACTGCTAATTTAGTGTATTCCCCAAATTTTGCTGTAAGTACTATGGGAAAGTGGAAGGAAGGAAGAAAGGAAGGAGGGAGGGAGGGAGAAAAGGGGGAAAGATAGAAGCATTAGATACATGGACTGTCATTCCGAACATGCAGTCTAACCAGGAAACATGCAACAAACAAAAGGCAGACAATACAGGGGAGTTCAAGTTTAAGTGCTGCCTAGTACAGTTGGAGGAAGGACAGATCATTGTAGACCAGCATGACTGCTTCATGGCAGAGATAAAATGTGAGCTGGCTCAGTTTCTGAGAATAGCCAAGGTTAGTCTATGTGGGAGAAAATGGGGAAAGCTATTCCATGTGGGAGGAACAGCACAAGCAAATGCCCAGTGGAGGGACTTCGTGTGACTTAACTGAGGGATGGACAGTAAAGTGGGTCAGACTGGCTTTGAGAAAAAGGGAGAGAAAAAGTAGGTTAAAAGCTAGACTGTAGGGATCTGGAAATGCCAGGCTAAATATCAATAGTTTAACTTGGTCTGCAGGAAATAAGACCAAAGTTTGGTCTTCAAACTTTTTGGAGTAGAAAAGTCAGACATCAAGTGGCATAAAGATATACGCAGTGGTAGCAGGCAGGATTGTCTTAAGGACGAAGCTCCATGAGGAGATGGTCATGGTTGCTGGAAAGAAGAGAATGGAGAGATGTGGGTGCAAGAGCTCCTACAGAGGAACAAGGAACTGAATTTGGGGTTGGAATATTGTAAAACTTTCCTGGCATATTAGAGGAATTTTTTTTAACATAATCCCTTTTCCTCTTAGAGGCAATTTAACAACTGGAGAATCAGATCATTGTCTTTTCATTTTGAAAGGGTGGTTTTCCCAGTGTGAGGGGAGTGAAAATGGTCTTTCCATACAGACAAAGTAGCAGAAAGTAGAACTTACCAAATTTTACTGCCATAAGATTCCACTGTAGCCTTTTAAAAAGGTAAATAATAGGGATATTGTCGATGCTTTGAGAGCCAGTCTGTCAACTTGTGGCTCACCGGGACCATTAGCTTTTTCCTTGTGCTTCTCCTCTGCACTTACTTTCTCACCCTTTACTGTTCATTAGCATCGTTACCAGAATGTGGATAAGAACATCATCTGCAGTATAACATTTCAGAGCTGCGGTGGATATCAGACATGAACCAGATTTCTCACTTTACCTTTAAGGAAATGGAAGCTCAACATGTTATGTGACTTGCATCAGGTCATCTGGAGAGAGGCATGGGCGAATCTGAAGCTTGATTCAAGGCCTTCAGTTTCTCGGTGCAGTGTCTTTCCAATTCATCACTCTGCCTCAGGTATTTTTCAGCTGGCCAGCAGTTGTAAAAGTTGTGATGTAGTGAATGAATGAACCTTTAGCGAATAAAAGTTACAGGAATGATCTACGGATGTTAAAAGCCCCTGAGTCGATCTTATTATCAGGAAAAGAGGGTTGACTGTACTGAGCCCGAAGCAGTGATCAGGTAATAATTTTAGAAGGGTGAGAGATATGGAGAATTACATGGCCCAGGGCTCAGAGGAGGAATGGGGACTCAAGAACATGGCAGTGCTTACCCCAAGGATAGAGGGAATTCTCAGGGACCCTCTGGACCTCTTAGACCTCTGTGATAAGAAGCTGGTGGGCTTTTTGGTAGCAATTCTTAATGAAAATCCTTTTCAGTTGCCATTCTTGTTGAGTAGTTGACTATTCTTGAGTCGCTGTTGTATTAAAATGATGCTGCATTACATTGACTCTCAACCCTGATGGCACTGGGGACTTTAACCTCTTTAAAAGTGGACTCAAACATCGGTATTTTTCACCCGGAGATTTCACTATACAGCCATGGTTGAGAGCTACTACTCTACCAGAAACATTTCTTCCCCCCTCCCTCTGCCCTCCCGCCCCCCTTCCCTCCCTCCCTCCTTCCCTCCCTCCCTCCCTCCCTCCCTCCTTCCCTCCCTCCCCCCTTCCCTCCCTCCCTCCTTCCCTCCCTCCCTTCCCCTACAGAATCATAGGCCCCACATTTGCAATGCACTCAGGCCTTTAACAGAACATCATCAGAACCTATTTACATCCTTAGTTTTTACAGAACTTTTCAGGAGAGAACTGGACATTTTCTTTGTAGCCGTTTCGACATGATTGGGGGATTTATGAAGTTTTATCACACAAACGTATCAGTTGTTCCAAGTTCAAACACAAATCAAAGAATTCTTCTACAGTGAAATTGTTTTTTTTGCCACAACTCTCTCTCTTCACCATCTCTTCCCTTGGATGTCAGAAGATGCTGCCAGCAGTGTACTGGTGGCTGATGCCACTGTCAGAAGCCAAGGGGAGAGGCTGGAGGGAGAGGAAGAGAGGCAGCCTGGGGGTCCCAGTGGGTCCTGTGATAAGAAGGTGCCTGGGTGAAGAGAGCATCACTTAAGACCGACAAGGCAGGAGAGAGCATCTCTACCAAATCAGACTGACTTTTGCAAACTTGTCACTGTCTTTCCGTGTGCGTCCCCATGCATTGTTCATATATGCATGATTATTTGACTGAATAATCAATCACCTTTTCTACTGGTGCATGGAATATGATGGATGTCATTACTAGGAAATCATTTAACCTCTTTCAGATGTAGCTTCCTATATGGAAAGAAGGCAGGAGAACAGAGCCATAGAAGGTTAGAATTGGAACATCTTTCTTAACCCTTCAGTTTATAGATGAAGAAACTGAGGCCCAGAGATGGAAAGTGATGTTCTCAAGGTCACACAGCCAGACTGTGGCAGAAGAAGGCTAGACTCCAGGGTCAGTGCAAGGGGGAGCTCAATCCAATCTCTTTTCATCCCAGATTTCTGTCTTCCTTCTAGGAACCCTAAGCATTCTCAAATTGGAAAATTGTCCTTTGATTGGCTAAGGTAGCATTCTGTAAATGTGTTTTTCCCTTGCTGTCTTTTTCGTAATCATTGCGGATCAGGCAGTAGGCAGTCCACAGCTCCACCCTACCCCAGAGTAAGCCTAGCACAGTCAAAAGAGACTTTTGGTTGCAAATACCCAAACACAACTCAAACAAGTTGAGCAGTTACAAAAGAAAGCCACTTAATGGCTATGGGAACAGTAAGTTCAAAGGCTAAAGGTAGTTTCAGGCAATCTGAGGCTAAATTAAGAAATTTTTGAGCAGGATATTGGGTTAGCCATTCTGTGTGTAAGTCCATGAAAGTGGGCTGGGAGCACAGCTGTAGAAAGCTTAAGGTTGGACCCTGGAGAGCAGGGAATGAAAACCTGTCCTCCTAGGAACTGACTTTTGTAAGAGCCTGACCACCTCCCAACCACCACCAATTTTCTGCAGAAGGAATTTGAAGTTGTTTTTTTTTTCAGATGTCTTTTTCCCTTGATATGGTCTTCCCTAGCTTAGGTGCCTCCACTTTTTCTTTGATAGATATTTGAATGATTCTCATCTCCTAGCTTCTCACACTCCAGCTTTCTGTGTCTGCTTGGACAGCAGCTTGATAACCATCACCTCATTTAGCACAGACCCGTACTTGCTGTATCAGATGAACTGAGCTCGCGACATGTGGGAGATGGTTCAAAATCATGGGAGCAGGGCTTCCCTGGTGGCGCAGTGGTTGAGAGTCCGCCTACCGATGCAGGGGATACGGGTTCGTGCCCTGGTCCGGGAAGATCCCACATGCCACGGAGCAGCTGGGCCCGTGAGCCATGGCCACTGGGCCTGTGCGTCCGGAGCCTGTGCTCCGCAACGGGAGGGGCCACAACAGTGAGAGAGGCCCGCGTACCACACACACAAAAAAATCACAGGAGCAGCTCCCTTTACCACTTCCTGCCTCTGAGCAAACATGAGTTGGTTCTTACGCACCGTGGAAGCCACCACTTATCAAAGCGTAACAGTAGTTACCCTTATGCGTAGGTCTAACCACGCCAAGGCAGTGTCCATTGGCTTCAAGCAGTTACAATTCATTTTTTGTTTATAGCCAGGTTCTTATTTATTTAAACATGGCATTCTGAAATGCATGTGGCTTTTTAGCAGGATGGATGAGTCACAGCGTTTTGCCTTTTTAGTCTTTTTGTGCAAGGCAACTGGCATATTCCACTTGTGGTCTCTCTGGACCTCAACATTACCATTCAGGTGCTGCTTTCATGTTTTATTTCAGTCTGTGTCACATGAGTGGTACTTTCCTTGTCTTCCGACAGAAATTGTGTTAGGAAACAAGTGGGCTAGTTTTCCTACCCTAAGAAAGTACAGATTTACATTAAGTGGCTGCTGGCGTTCTGTACAAAAAATCCCGATTTCTAGGTGTTTGGGGGGCATCTCTTTTCCCCCTCTGCTGATCTAAAATGAACTTGTCTAATGTTTCCCTGGCAGAGTGATAATCGCACCGAGGTGCCTTCTCTCCGTTTAGTGGAATATCTTGAGTGCTATCTACTGGCCAAATGTGGCATTGCTTCATAAAGCGTGAGCTTCAGGCCAATTGTCATGGGTCTTTTAAGGATAACTTTTGTCGGTCAGCTGAATATATGCCATGTGTTTTAGCACATCCTGACACATACTAAGGACATGCATTTTTAAATGATATCATTGCTAGGGAATCGCTTATTGCCTTCTGGGTCAGAAGACCCCTTGATTAAGAGTCGTACAAATTATAGTGTAAGTGAAATTTAACCAGTGGGCAGGTGCCCGCTTCTTCTTTGAAATGGATAACTATGAATATCTTAAATCTGATTCTCACTTTGCTGAGTAATGTCAATGGATAAAAATAAGCCTTTAATTTAAAATGAACTTTACAGAGTCAATCAATAATGCTATGTTTTCATGTGTATGAAAAGGAAGAACAGAGCAGTTAAAAAAAAATCCTCTCCAGTTAATTTGCACTCAATACGAGGTAAAAAGAACATGCCAGTACTAATAGTATTGATCAGAATGTTTAAAAGGTAACAGCCAATATTAAGTAGGAGTTAAAATTCATCTAATGTTTGCTAGCCAAACTGTATTTTCTGCCTAAGGTCTTTTGTTTTAAGCAGCTTGTAAATTATCCAGAGAAGTATATTATGCTTTAATCAAGATTGAAGGAAAGAACATATGAGGAAGGAGCGCAAAGCATTGAACAACTGAGAGTCAATGACAAGTGATTTGAGAGTCATGGTCAAAGAACCAAGGGATCTTCTTATTGTAGCAGAATGAATCATTGTTACGTTTAGGACAAATAGCTGTAAAGGAAGGACCAAGGACGGGAGATTGCTGTTGATTATCAGGAAATCATGAAGAGGAAGGGCTAATGTGTTGACATTAATTTAGGCAAACATCCAGATCATGAAGCTGTAGTTAACAGGAACTTTATATAGACATATAGATTTAACAATATACAGGGAAATAGACTCTCCTATCATAATTTTTAAGTTATTAAAATGCAACTTATGCTGCCTTTCACTCGATTATTTTAAATTGTTTATTTAGTAATTTGGAATTATTTATGTCACTTCATACTTATGTATTCTACTGCAAATTATAATTTTAAAAATTGAATATCCTGGATTTTGAGACTCTGATCTATGTAACGTATTCGGTGATCTGTATGCTACTAAATAATGATCGGTATAAACATTTTGATAGATAATAAAAAAAGAGAGGACATGAGTTAAAAATACATAACTATAATTTAAAACCATTCTGTTTCAGCAATAGAATATATATATATATATATATATATATATATGTATGTATTTATAGGCACAAGCAAAAATCCCACTAATACTTATTTTTCAATTATTCCTAAACTGAGCTTTCTTTTTTTTTTAACCCCAGGTGCTGTACATATATTATAACATATAATCATTACAACAACCCAGTAAGGTGAGTATTATCTGAAATTTGCAATGGCAATGCTGAGAAATAGAGGAATTAAATATTGTGCCCAAGATCACTTAACTCTCGTGTCACAGGACCCACGATTTGGACCCGGAAACTCTAGAGCTTTCTCTCCTAACTATGACACAACATCGTATTCAACTGTACTGTTGTTTACATCTTGTCAGTAAAGTTCCTGGTCTGCCCAAACTCTTCTTCATTTTTCTCTCATTGTGACCAACAGAAATGGGGAAAGGTAGCATATGGTGTGATGCTACTAGAGAAGTTGTGTTTATGTAGGGGTGTATGTGTGTGTGGGTGTGAAAATATTTGGCACAGTGCCTGGCACTGAGTAGGAATTCCCCCAAAGCTCCTTAAGTCTGAGTCATGTGAATGCTGTCTTCAGACTGAAAGGAGATATGCTTTTTTGTTCTTTTTCATTTCACTAGTAACCCCTGTGGTGGTTTGCTCCGTGCAACGCCATCAAACTGGGAACCACTTTTTCCAGCATTCTTTTCCCCTGTATAGTTGTGTTAGAGTTGGCCAAAGAGATCTGATCTGCATAAGATCTAGAAGGCTGAAGCTCCGGGGCAGCCATTCCTCTCTAAAGGTCTTCTACTTTGAAAGAATAGATCGGACCCAGCGGTTCCAGCCTGTCCTTGCTGTCTTCCATCTTCCTAAGGGCTCTGCCTGCCGGCCAGCAGCTACCCCAAACCCACCACTAGATGCTTCGTGTGGATCCACAGGACAGGTAGTCACTCAGACACCTTCCCTTAAATCACCCCACGAGTTCCTCTTCATGTTCCCATTTGGCTTCTCAGAGTATCCTGACCGAACCTTGGCAACGTGAATATCAACACAGTCTCCAAATGGGCAGTAAAAACAGTTTACCCAAATCTGTCAAATTTCGTAGGACTTACACACTTTTTCTAACAGTAATTTTAAATATAATCTTAAATCTTAATTCTAAAATTAATCTTGGGGTTAAGAATCTTGGCGCAGTGGTTAAGAATCCGCCTGCCAATGCAGGGGACACGGGTTCGAGCCCTGGTCCGGGAAGATCCCACATGCCGCGGAGCAACTAAGCCTGTGCGCCACAACTACTGAGCCTGCACTCTGGAGCCTGGGAGCTACAATTACTGAAGCCCGTGTGCCTAGAGCCCGTGCTCCACAACAAGAGAAGCCATGGCCATAAAAAGCCCGCGCACTGCAACAAAGAGTAGCCCCCGCTCGCCTCAACTAAAAAAAGCCCCGTGTGCAGCAACGAGGACCCAACGCAGCTGAAAACAAATAAATAAATTTATAAAAAAATAAAAAGTAATAAAATTAATCTTTTAAGTATTATCCAAAGTGTAAAAGTGTATTCCAACATCTCTAAGTGTTTCTCAAAGTGTATTTTACTAAACCACCTCCAAGGAAAGTTAATAAATATTTACATGAAGAAAAAATTCTGAGTTCAACCTAGTTCGAGAAACACTGCATGAGCTGAAGTTAAACAGATTGATTTATTCAAGGGTTATTCAAAGCCCTTAATTTTTTTTCTTGGAACTTTTCAAGTACCTCTTTTGGGACTAGTGTGATCAAAAATACACCTTGAGAGACTTCCCTGGTGGTCCAGTGGTTAAGACTCTGTGCTTCCTCTGCAGGGGCCTGGGTTTGATCCCTGGTCCGGGAACTAAGATCCCACATGCCGTGTGGAGCAGCTAAAAACAAAACAAAAATACACCTTGAGAGACACAAGGAGAACCACACAGTAGCCATGTCTTCCTGCACACAGGGATCCAGCAGGATCATCAGCAAAGACTTCTTTTCTTTTTCAGAATTTCAGAATTAGCTCTTCTAGTTCCCTTACCTTTCCATGTACATTTTAGAATCAGCATGTCAATATCTACCCAAAAAAGCTTTATGGGATTTATATTGGGATTGCATTTTGAATCTATAGATCAAACTGGGGGGAAGAGATGAGGAATGGGGTTTTGATCATCATTTCTTTTTTTTTAATTTAAATTAAATTTTTTTGTTTATTTTTTTTTGGCAGCCTTGGGTCTTCGTTGCTGCACGCGGGCTTTCTCTAGTTGTGGTGAGCAGGGGCTGCTATTCATTGCAGTGCGCGGGCTTCTCATTGACGTGGCTTCTCTTGTTGTAAGGCACGGGCTCTAGGCATGTGGGCTTCAGTAGTTGTGGCACGCGGGCTGTAGAGCGCAGGCTCAGTAGTTGTGGCGCACCGGCTTAGTTGCTTCACCGCATTCAGGATCTTTTCTGCACCAGGGATCGAACCCGTGTTCCCTGCATTGGCAGGCAGATTCTTAACCACTGTGCCACCAGGGAAGCCCTTGATCATCATTTCTTGACTAAGACAACAAACAAAACCCAAGCCTTTCCTTCCTATTAGAAAGTAAAGCCCGAACACCGTAGCCTGACACTGAAAGTTTTCTGTCATTCAGCAAAAGCCAGTTTTTCTCAGCCTTGTATTTTATAACTTTTCAGCCTAGATTCTCATCACCAGCCAAAGCAAATCACTGCCCCTCCAACATTACAATGACATCCTCATGCCCTTTCACTCCTTTACTTCCTCCAAAATCCTGCCTTCCCCTTTATTTCAAATTCATTTTCAAACTTTAACTCAAGTGAAACTTTCCCTGCTTCATCCAACTGAGAGTTGTCTCTTGGTTTCTGAGTTCCTTTCACAGATTCTGTGATCACCACTCAGTAGACGTTTCCCAAACATTGTGGTGTATTGTTAGTGTCATTTTTGTCTGAGAATGTCTTTCCAGAAGCACCGCCTGGTAAACTCTCTAAAGGTACAGATTGTTTTTTTCTATCTCTGTGGAACAAGAGAGTATGCAGGCACTGATATTCAAAGTATTAATTAATTAGAACAAACTAACTTCTTTTTTGGTTTGTTTGTTTCAAAAAAACCCACACATGTATTGTCTCACAGTTTATGTGAGTCAGAAGTCTGGGTTTGGCTTAGGTGAGTTCTTTACCTAGGGTCTGACAAGGCTGCAATTTAGATGTAGTCTAGGGCTGTGGTCTCATCTGAGACTTGGGGGGTTCTTCTCCAAGCTCAGGTGGTTGTCGGCAGAATTCATTTCCTCACAGCTCTAGAACTCATGGCTGTTTGGTTCCTCAAGGCCAGCCAGAGAATTGCTCTTCAGGAAGGATCAAGTTCCTCTTTTAGGGACTTTCCTTATTAAGTCAGGCCCACCCTGGATAATCTGTCTTTTTTTTTTTTTTTTTTTTTTTGCATCACGCGGGCCTCTCACTCTTGCAGCCTCTCCTGTTGCGGAGCACAGGCTCCAGACGCGCAGGCTCAGCGGCCATGGCTCACAGGCCCAGCCGCTCCGCGGCATGTCGGATCTTCCCGAACCAGGGCACGAACCTGTGTCCCCTGCATCGGCAGGCGGACTCTCAACCACTGCGCCACCAGGAAAGCCCTAATCTGTCTTTTGATGAACTCAAACCCAACTGATTTGGAACCTTAAATGCATATGCGAAATCTCTTCCCTTTTGCCAGGTAATGTAATCTAATCACAGGAGTGAAATTCCATCATGTTCTGGGATCCCACCTGTATTCAAGGGGAAGATTATACAATAGTCCTTGAGGGCTGTCTTAGAATTCTGTCTTCCACAAGGGATATGCATGAGAACTTTCACTGTTGCATTGAGAACAAACTAACTTTCAGTGTTTGATACACCAATAATAAAATATTAAGACTTCTGATATGACTCCAAATTTAAATATTTGGCCTGGGAAGTGTTTGGCTTTGGATAGGGCCGCTTATGTAGCTTCATCTTCATAGCTCTAAACTGTCTCATTCACTCACACTCCTTCATCTCCCCCACTCCTGTGGCATCTGGGTGAGTTCACCTGGTACTTGGGGGTCCCATGTCTTAGATCCTCTATGTAGGGCCAAGTTTTCTGGGGCATTGCTTATTTCATTCTTTTTATCAAACATTTTCTCTCAGCTATACCATGTCCTCAAAGGTCTGTTCCTTTCTAAGTGATGTGTGGAGATCAGAAAGAGAGAGGAGGTTTTGATCTGATTGATTAATCTTTGATGGTACACCAACAGAATTCAGATTAGAAATTCTAGTGAAAAGTGCATGGTCTTTGAAGTCAGATAGTCCTGTATTCAAATCCAAACTCTACCAGTTACCATCTTTGTGACCTTGGGTGAATTGTGAAGTTTAAATAAAAGCACATACAATATTTCTAGAAAGTGAGGAGAACAAATATTCTAGAAGGTGAGGAGAACAACACACATTGGTTTCTTTGCCCCTGTTTTTCTATAGTCCTTCCCTGAGAATACAGTAATATCTGTTATTGATGATTTAACATTTTCTGTATGCAAGGCACAGTGCTAAGTGATTTACACACATTTTCTCATAACCCTTAAAGCAATCTATTTTTTTTTTTTTTTTTAGTATTACTATACCACTTTTCACAAGAACAAGCAAAGACTTAGTTTAAAGAACGTTTTGTAAGGTCATAAACTAGGAAACTAGTGACATTGGCATTTGAACCTCAATCTAATCACTTCCGAGACCTGGGCTTTTAGTTTCTATCCCATTATCTTGCTAGCTATATGCACAGTGTCTCAGGAATTTCATGGGTGACATCAAGAATGGAGAACGTTCAACATCTAGCAAACTTGTGGGAAATATATTTTAAGTCGCATAGATTTTTCATCTGTCCTTTGGACCATACCACAAGAAGCAGTTACTGTAACACCCATCTGTAACTTACAAAGTATATTTTAGTTGGGTAAATATATTTACATATTCATAGCACTCTATTGGACTCTTTCTACCCTGACTCCTTATAGCCAGTTAATCAAGAAGCACTGTGAAGTCTTTCGTAACACTGTCGCTGGTGTTATTTCCACTGACACTTTAAATGTGGTCTGGCTTGATTAGCAAGAGGTCCACCTCTTTTCTAGTTAAGGTGGAGTTGGCGGCTGTGGATAGGGACTTGGCTATTCATGGTCAGAGCTATGCCTGCACTTCTGCAGCTATCCTTTTCTGGGTTCTCTTCCTTCCAGTGACCATTATGGCTGTACTTCCCACAGACCCTGGCAACTGCTGAGCTACCAGCCATCTCTGAAGGGTCGGCCTGTAGGATCTTTTTCCTTCTCTGGCCAGCAGGGAAGTGACTTTTGCTTCTTGTGACCAACTTTCACCTGAGATTTTCAGAGAAGTACAATGGGGGGTTCCTAATGACATGGTTCTCTCCTCATCTTTCTTCTCCTCCTTCTACTTCTTTTATTTTTTTTTTGCGTTACACGGGCCTCTCACTGTTGTGGCCTTTCCCGTTGTGGAGCACAGGCTGCGGACGCGCAGGCTCAGCGGCCATGGCTCATGGGCCCAGCCGCTCCGCGGCACGTGGGATCTTCCCGGACTGGGGCACGAACCCGTGTGCCCTGCATCGGCAGGCGGACTCTCAACCACTGCGCCACCAGGGAAGCCCTACTTCTTTTAAAATTGTTTTATTTTTCTCAAAGATATGGATACTTTCAAAAGCTTACTTGTTATAAGATTTGTTATGGAAAACAGCAGTCTCTTGCTTACCTGTTGCCCCGTTGCATCCCCCCAATCAGCCATTTCTGAGTTTATCTGAGTCGTTTGGTATTTATTTGTTTCTTTTAATTTTCTGTTTAACCATTTTCTCTATTTCTATTTTTTTGCCATCTCATTTTTCTTAAAAAAATGTTTATACGGCCATTCCTTAATTATCCAGTGGTAGCCATTTTCTATTGACTTCCAACTCTGGAAGGTTTCTTTTCCTATTTTGCATCCTTTTACCCCTTTAATGTAGTTACATCAAAGCGTCAGGTATGTACTCTGATGCTGTTATGACTATTGCAGTTGCTTTTCATGGGTAAGCTTTGTGGAAGACCATGACTCCCTTTTCTTGACTACACATTTCGTTTTTCGTAGAATTAATAATAGTCTCATATTTCTGTTTAAATTTCTAGGTATTTAATGGCAGTCCAACCACAAACTATCCCACAACTGTTTAATCTTCTCTCCGTACAAAAACAATTACTGGTAACTCACTTGCATTTTCTTGGGGGTGCCTCTCTAGGAGTCTTCTGACCTGGTCCAGTCTGCTTCCACTCTTTCCTCCTTTCCTGTGGCACAGAGGGCCACCTGGGATCTCCCTTCCTACTGGGCTGGGAACCCTTCATCTCTTTCTTATGATAGTCTTCCTATTTCCTTCCTGTTTCCTCTATGCCATGCTTTCCTCTTTCTAGGTTTACTCTCTTTTACGGGTGGGGCCTGTCTTCCAGTAGCTTCCTGAGAAAATGTGTATGGGAGGTAAAATATTGGTGTGTTGAATATCTGAAACTTTTCTTTTCTTTTTTTAATCATCATGATGCACTGGTAGTCTATCAGAGTATAGAAATCTAAGGTGAAGCCAGTTCCCCTCAGCATTTTTAAGGCATCCGCCTATTGTCTTCTAGCTATCTGTGTTGGGATTGAGAATTCTCAAGTCACTTTGAGTTTTAAGTTTTATTTGTGACTTCTTATTTTGGTTGCATTCCCTGGATGCTTAAAATTTTTCTGTTTGTCTCCAGCGTATCATGATGGCGTGCCCTTAATGGGGATTTACATTTGTCCACTATGCTGAGCACACAATAGGCTCTCTTGTGCTGGAAACACCCCCTTCAGGGATGGACACTTTTCTTGAATTATTTATTTTATTATCTTCTCCTCTTTTTTTTTCTGTTTTATTTATTTTTTTCTCTCTCTGAAAGCCCTATTATCCAGATGTTGGTCCTCTTAGGCTCTTATTACCTAATCTTTTCAATTTTATGCTGCATCTCCTTGTCTTTTTTTCCTTTAGTTTCTGAAAGATTTTCTTAATTTTGTCTTCCAAACCTCCCACTGAAGTTTTAGTTTATGTTAAACTGCTGTATTACAAGAGCCCTCATCCTATTCTAGTTTATGGATGAAATACCTTCTCTTATCTTTCTGAGAATATGGTTTTATTTTTGTAATTTTCTTCTGCCTGTAGCATCTCTGATTTTTCCCAAATTGCTTTCATCTCAGTTTTCTGTGTAAGGGCTCCCCCAACAGCAGTGTGGTCCTTGGCTGTCCTCTCATTGAGAAACGAGTCACTGAAAAGCTGATTGGAACCACTGTATATATGAGTGTGTCAACTCAGAGCTTCACTGAAAATTAAGTTGCCTTGACCATTTCCTTGGTGAACCCAGAAGTCAGTACCTTTACCATCTTACTCTTGGCCCAATCAGAATGCTCAGAGAAGAATCTTCCAGTCTTCTTCATGGAGGCTACAGGCCTTGCTTCCATTGTTCTAGTAGCTGACTGGTGATAAGAGCCTGCAGGGAATGTTGTCAAAATTTAGTATGAGAATTTTCACTTAATCTCTCTGTGTTAATTGTGCATCTCCAAACTTCTAGGGTGTCTGATATTCTCCAGTCCGGACACTTTCTGTTTTATAGTTTTCAGGGGTGAGGAAGGGGAATTTATCCATCAGTATGGAGTTGGGGAGAGGATTTAAGGAGCAGTTGTTTCTTAAACACACTTTCAACTAACCTTCCTGTTTTTGGTCACTTTCTCGAGAGATCTCTGAAGCCATCAACTCCTGAGCCTTTTTTTGAGAACAGCAAATTGATTTTCTTCCTCAGCTCTAACAGTATCGGCTTGGGGTTCAACTTTCTCAAGTCTACGGCAGTGGTTATTACAAGTCCTTCTGCTTTTCCAATTTGTGTTTTTAATCCTCTCCTTTCCCGTTTTTTTGACCCTTGAAATGAGCCATTGAACTTTTCAAAAAGTTATTAAATATTCCACATGGTTATTTTAACAGGGGCCTGGGAGGGAGGAGAACTAAATGTATGTGTTCTGTTTACTACTTTTAAACTAGAATTCACTTTTATTCCTTCCTGTCTCTTTCTCAGCTGAACCTGGACATCCTGTTCCCTTCAAATCCCAGACCAGCTGCTTAGTCTCACTCACTCTGCCAGGCCCCTTCACTCATCTGACTGTCTTAGGGGCCCTACCGCTTCTCTTTCAGGTGCAATTTCTTCTAAGTCTTTCTGTGTCTGAACCCCAATGAAGCGCTGCCTTCTTTTCCTCTCTTTCAGGGTTCCTGGATCCACACTGATCCAGAGATGGGGGTGGCTTTTCTTTCCAGATCTCTAAGCATTCTGTGATCTGCAGAGTGTTCTCAATTCCATGTCTGGAGTCTCCCAGAACAGTAGATGAAGTCTGCCAGGGCACACGGAAGACAAACCAGCCCCAAAGAATCTCATCTCCTTCCAGGCGAATATTATTAGTTAGGTAATTTTCACATATGATGTCTTTATAATTACCAGGTTACCATTTGCAATTCTAGAAATACGATTCCCACTTGGCCACCTTTCCTTCTTTACATTATTTTTCCTTTTCTATTTTTTGGGGGGGAAATTCTTTTCTAATGCTGCCCTTTTGTTTCTGGTCAATATCTCATTTTTCAAATAACTATACCTTTTGTAATGCTAGCATCTCACCATATTTATATGCGCTTTTAGGGATAGGTACTCAGCCCTTTACAGAAAGCACAGTTTTTACTTTTAAAATTTATTATTATTTTTCTAATTAAGAAATTAATGTATATTCATTGTGAAACGTGAAGTTCAGTGAGGTTAAGTAATTTGCCTAAAAGTTATCTAACTAGTGTCAAATTCAGTATTCTCACTCACATCCAAAGTATTAACACTCTGCTATTCTACATTTTATTAACCTAAGCTGTCTTTTGCAACAAAAGATGCATATAAATGGTCATTATGTATAAATGATTATAAAATTCCATTGAAATTATTTTCATTTGGTCTTATTGATAGTCAACTTCAACGCTTATTAAAGTATCAGCCAGCATTTTCTCAGAAATAATTAACTTATTAATGAATTATTTCAAGTTTCAACAGATATTCCATAAGCACCTGTTATGTTCTGGACTGTGCTAGGGGTTGGGTAAACACATGAGCATTTTAGGATAAAAATTCTTGATTTTCTCATTTTGGATTTTGCATGTGGGGGCATCTTTGTCTTTTCTGCTCAGGAGAGAGATTCTTAAATGCCAAGCGTTTCTTTAGCTGTGACATTGGGAGGCAATTCATTTTTTTCAGTCTCCACAGACCTGCAAGCACATGATAGGCAGTCTACCAGCGGGCACTGCTGTAAATGACCTATGAATTATTATAAGTCTGGCCTAGGAAATCAAACAGCTATCTTAAATCAACAAGTCTTTGGCTGATTCCCAGATGTAATAGGACTCGTTTCAAATCATCGTCTGTAGTCACTAGTGAAAAATCAATGAGCAGCTCACTGGGATATGTAATGAGGGAAAAGCCATGAGTTGAAAGGAAAACAAGCAATGAAAAAATTCAATATTTAGTACGAAAGAAAATCAACCACTTGCAGTGTTATCAGCTACTTATATTCTTAAATTTATGTACCATCTTGATATTTAAATTAGTGCCTTCTCCTAAAAAAACAAGATACTTCTGAGTCCAGTAAATTTTGGCTTCTAGACAAGAAAGTAGGCTTAGTTTGTGCTGTGGCCTTTATGGTTTTGTCAGCGTGGGGCATGGGCTCCTCCAGGGGTAAACATGCTCTTTCTTCCATTATTTGTGAAGGAGTAACACAGAAATGGCTCACTGATTCTTACATTTTTTTTCTACTGAACAACTATGTAACAGTTATATTTTGCCAAACATCCACTTTTGCGGAACTTGGACTTGAAACAGTAATTTGTAAATGGCTGCACCTCAGAGTCATCTGTAGAGTGTTTAAAAACTTCAGGTGCTTGGGCTGTGTCCTTGGATGCTCTGAGAAGCTCACATGTGAGTGATTCTGCTGGGCCATCAGGATTGGGAGGCCCTGGGCAGCAGCATAAGCCCAACTGGAGGGAGCCATGTCAGGGGTCCCTGGGGACCCTGAGAGTTGGGTGAAGGCTGAACTAAGCACATCCAGATTAGGAGGACAAAACTGGAGAGATCAGTTCATGGTGGGAATGGAGAGAACGGATACAAATGCCATTAATAAACGACTCAAACAAAATGTTTATTTAGTATGTCTTAAAAAAAGGGTCTAGACCAATGCTGTCCAATAGAAACATAATGTGAAGCCCATGTGCCATCCAAAATTTTCCAGTTGGAACATTAAAAAAAAGCAAGAAGAGGGCTCCCCTGGTGGCGCAGTGGTTGAGAGTCCGCCTGCCGATGCAGGGGACGCGGGTTCGTGCCCCGGTCCGGGAAGATCCCACATGCCGCGGAGCGGCTGGGCCCGAGAGCCATGGCCGCTGAGCCTGCACGTCTGGAGCCTGTGCTCCACAATGGTAGAGGCCACAACAGTGAGAGGCCCGCGTACCGCTAAAAAAAAAAAAAAAAAAAAAAAAAAAAAA
>NW_020837946.1:90043320-90149594 GCF_003676395.1 Aethalodelphis obliquidens | reverse complement strand
AGTGAGAGGCCCGCGTACCGCAAAAAAAAAAAAAAAAAAAAAAGCAAGAAGAGGGAATTCCCTGGCAGCCCAATGGTTAGGATGCAGCACTCTCATTGCTGTGGGCCTGGGTTCAATCCCCGGTCAGGGAACTAAAATCCTATCAGCCATGTGGTGCGGCCCACAAAAAAAAACAAAAAACAAAACAAAAAAAAAACCAAGAAGACAGAGGCAGAATTAATTTTTATAATATATGTTATTTAACCCAATATATCACAAATCTTATCACTTTAAAAGTTAATGATATGAAACATTATTAATGAGATATTTTAATTCCTCCCATTTCAAGTGCTCAGTTTGAAGATCACTCGTGGCTTCCATACTGGACAGTGCAGGTCTAGGTGGAGGATGGATCTAAATCCATTGACAAGCAGTGTCAGAGCTCCAGCAGAGAAGATAATCTGAGCTAGGAATTAGACTTTTCTTTGGGACGTTTTCAGTGCTCTAGGCCTTAAGGAAGAGGTTTTGGAGGATTGTAGCTTCAGTAGTAAATGGAATTGTTGAGAAAATTGGTGGATGAAAGGGGAAACTGGTCACTCTGCAACCAGGCAGTAGAAAA
This sequence comes from Aethalodelphis obliquidens, assembly GCF_003676395.1. Classification (NCBI taxonomy): domain Eukaryota; kingdom Metazoa; phylum Chordata; class Mammalia; order Artiodactyla; family Delphinidae; genus Aethalodelphis; species Aethalodelphis obliquidens. Next base: position 90,148,996 of record NW_020837946.1, on the reverse strand, counting down.
GAAACAATGGGGGCATGGAATAATGAGCAGTTGTTTTAGCATTAACTGTGTGCCAGATACTGCTCTATACACTTAACATATTTTCTAGTTTAATTATTGCAGGAACTCTATGGAGTAGATTGGGGCCATAGTGTTTGGCCAGTCCTGATAAGCATGGTGAGTATCCTCATTTTCCTCTGGAGTTTTATGATGTGGTGGTCCTGAGGTTGCTACTATTATTACCCCCATTTTACAGATGTGGAAAATGAGGACTTTCCTCCTCCTTCCTTCACTTCGGTTTACCTTCTCTCCTCTTCTTAGCGTCTCTGTCCTACAGTGACCTGCTTTTGCCGTTGTTTCTCTCTGATTTAAATTGTTGTTTTCCTGCTTCGAGAAAAAGGGAGAGAGTAGGATACGCTATTCTCCATCCTCAAACTCTGCTTCCTGCCTCTCAAACTATTTACTCGTCCTACTTTAACTTTAGATCTTATGAAGTTCCATCTTGCTGCACTGCCTAGATAGGACTTATTACTAAAACCAGCTAGTTATTGATAACTACTCAGGCCAGAAAACTCCAAACAAACAACCAGAAAGTACCCAAAGAAATAAAAACGAATATCTCGACTTTATATTGTAGACAGTTGATTTTTTTTTTTAATTCTGTATTTGTTGTGCTTGAAGCCCAACAGTCTTCAGGATTCTCCTTTTTAAAGTTGTAGGTGATTAATACCAGATCAAATTCCAGCCTAAAGGGAAAGACAGATTTCAGGGTTTAAGCTAGGATTTCTGCTAATTCCTTAGTAGTCCTTAAACTCTAATTTAAAGTTAAAGGAATAGATCCTTTTATACAAACTGGCACTATCAGGTGACATGCTGGCATATCTTGAAGGGCATGTCACAGCGTCTCCACTAAACACATTCTATTGGACCCAAGGGCTCTCTCAAAATACACTATATGTGCCTGAGTTACTGCATGCAAGCAGTGGATTTCTTCAAATCATCTTGGAAAAATGCACAGAGAAGGAATAAAAGAATGGAGAATGGAGAACTTAGTGTAATGAAGGAGACAAAGTTAAGCTTCTAAACATATTGAGGGGAAAAAACCCAAGAATTCATTTTGATTGTTTGTTCTTGTAGTTACTTTTAAAGATTTAAAACCAATATGTATTTTAAAATTTCCATTGATGCAGTGGTATACTTACGAGTTGCCAGAATATTACGTCTGGTTTTTCAACCGCTCTCAATCATGTATTCAATAAATTCCTAAGGAGTGCATGTCCCTGAGCTGGTACCATGGGCCCGTTGTTCGTTCTCTTGGGCCTCAGATTCCTCATGTGCAAAGTAGGTGAATAATGCCAGAATTATAGGTTGTTGTGAGGGTTAGAAATAACATGTATAAGTGGTATGTCACTGGAAGGCAGCAATGGTCAGTGGGAGTTTCTTTTTGTTTTTCAACAAAATGTTTAATCTAGTTGGGCAAAGTAGACATATGTACAAAAAATATAAAATACACTAAGTGTAAAATAAGAGGTATAGCTGAGACATCAGAGGGGAGAGAAAGGTATGGTTTGATTGGGTTGATGTGTATCTCCCATGCTAGTCTGTAAGCCCTGTAAGGGTGGAATCCTGCCCTGGTTTGCTCATCCTTCAGCACCTGGCATGGAGCCTGGCTCATGGTAGATGTTCAATCAATACATTTGGACAATAATACAAATTGGCAATTCATAAAAGCACCAGTTATGTGTTACCTGCTTTCAGTCAGTGCCTTGGGAAATGCAGGCAGGGCAGATGGGCTAAGGAAAGCCAGGGAAACTTCATGCAGGAGGCAACTTGAACAGTAAATTTAAAGAGCCAGAGTGGGTGGCCAAAGGGCATTTCATGCGTGAACAAAGGTGCACAAGTTAGAATAGTATCATTTATTGAGGTGCTATTAAATAAACCAATTTGACCATAACTGGTTTATGTTAATATCTATGAAGAGGTAAGACTGGTGGATATTTCAGGTAAATTTCAGAGAGCCTTGAGTGCCAGGCTTGTTTTTCTAGCTAAGTGCAGTGGGTAACAAAAATTACCCCTTGAAACTGCTCTAATTAACAACAACCTCCTCCAACTCTGCAAACCCCTAAACAGATAGGAGAAACCTCCCCCTAAGGGTTCCCCTGCCCTCATTTACATTGTAAAACAATTTCTGAAGGTCTATAAGTAGAGATGTAGAGATGCTGCCTGTTTTGCATGGCCTGATGCCAGGAAATCTTCCATCCCAGCTGGGAGCCCTAGTCAGAACAGATCGCCTTTAAATGCACAATCAAAGCCAGGTCAAATGTGTTCTAGAACAAACTGACAGACGTGAAGCCAAATGTGATAAATCGTGGTGAGTAAGTTGGCGGTGAAAGAATTTGGCTGTGTGTGCTTTTTTCCACACATCGCGCAGGGGGCGGTTTGCTTGTTGATTGTTGGGTGCATTTTAGAAGCAGAGCCCTGTCCCTTCTTACAAAGGTGGCCAATAACTCTTCCCCATAAGCTGCATTATTCCCTAGCTGCTACAAGGGGCCGATTAACATAAGCATTTGGTATTGTCTGAAGTGGTCACAATTAGGTGCAATCCAATTTCTGTGAGATAAGCTGGAAATAATCTAGTTATCTCCTCACCTCCTCTAATTTACTGTTTCAATTTCCTTTTTATTTCTTTGCTGTGATTTGATGTCCTGAGCTCTCTTCTGGATATGACGTGCTTCCAAATTTTCTTCATTCTATACCCTTTCTTTTTTGTTTTTAAATTGTAACTTTATTTGTGTGTGGAGTGGCTTTTTATGTGAGAGTTGCAGAAAGTGATTATTATGTAGAACATTCTGATTTTCTATGTATCTAGACCTTGATTGGGTTGTCATGTAAAACTAAATATAAGGGACATAATAAGTTTAAAGTATAAGATGCTCAGCCCCAGTGACACATTTCAGAGTGTATCCTGAAAGATATTTTATTTTATTGAAAAAAAATTTTTATTCTAAGAATAAGTTGATCTGGGATAGATGAATTTATAAACCTGGTGTCTACCTTTCTTAAGAGCTGGAAGACTCTGGCAGGCCTACTTTGGATCGTTAGAAGTATTTAAATATACAGTGATGCCAGATCCTGGCTGTGCTTTTTCCCCCATACTAATAAACTGATATTTTGGACAGCTGCTACTCTCTTGATAGTAGGATTAAAAAATTACACAACATTTTAAATGCAGAGAGAGGGAGAGAGAGAGAGAGAGAGAGAATCATTTATAATAGAAAAGGAAGAAAGATTGAAGAACATGGAAATAAATGTTATAGAAAAAGAAGGGAATAAACTTCAAAACATAATTTAAAATATTTAGTTATTTTTAACATGAATATATTTTCATATTTCTAAAAATATTTGTGATTGTTCTCAGCAGTGATTTTTATTTTCTTCTACGTATATTTCTAGATTTTTTTCACATTCTCTAGAATAATGTTATGTCTTATAATCAGAAAAATGAAATATTAATTAAGCTCTGTAAAACTTCTGTTAGGTTTGGCGAGCTACGTTGGCACTACTCCTTACCCATGATGTTAGGGGTGGGGAGTGAGGAGACTTAACTAAGTTAAGACTAATCATGGTTGGATGACCTGGGTCAAGTCATTTAAGCTTCCTGAACCAGAGATTTATCATCCCAAATCACCTAGAGCTTTGCTGTCCAATAGAGTAGACAATAGTCATGTGTGGCCAGTGAACACTTGAAATGTGGCTGGTCTGAACTGAGATGTGTTGTGAATGTGGAATAAACATTGGGTTTCCAGGACTTAGTATAAAAACTGTAAAATATTTTATTGATAATTGTTTTTATATTGCTAACATGTTGAATGATAGTATTTTGGACATATTGGATTAAATTATATATTTAAAAATTAATTTCACATGCTTCTTTTTAACCTTTGAATATGACTGCTAGAAAATTTAAATACATAAATTTTATTTCCATTGAACAACATGAATCTAGAGGATGTAAGGGTTCAATTTAATGATATCTAAAATCCTTCTAGGTCAACTGTTCTGTGAATTGAGAAAAGCATATAAACAAAGTCAAGATATAAGGTAGGATGAAGATGGAGCATATCATCTTAGGGTTAGTGCGAAAGCAATCTTTGGATTAAGTTTTGGGGAATAGGAATGATGTAACTTTGCATACTTGCTTGAAGCCACCTGAGGAAAATGTTTTCTAAAAAATTTAAGGAAAATGATGGGGAAAAAATGTGGGAAAAAAATGAGTAGTGACACTTCATATTTAACACAGTAGATGCTCTCTTATTTGACTTCTACTTAACCAATTAACTTGATTATATGACAAGCTCCATTTTTTTCTACAAAACATGTTATATTATTGGCTGAGGCCCACAAGTGCACTACTTGCTTATCTCATGGTTAGTCAGGTGCCCAGGAAGCTATGTGCTCATCAATTGAGTCATATACTTACCAGGGGTCACTGGTGTTGGTTCCCTAACCTATTTATGCTAGCTGTACTTGTTTTTGTCGTTACATAACTTAATAAGGTACTAAGTAATTGATGAAATACAAGTGTGAAAGAGACGTTGTTTCTATGAAAAATCAGTTTAATGCTTTAAAGCCAAGTTGTCAAAACATGGTATCAAGTTATGTCTAGAAGTTTTGGGGGGAACTGTAAAAATCTACAAGGATTCTGTACTCAGTTTGCTTCACAATGTTATCAAGAGCTATGAAAAACCTAGAATCTGTAGATGATGCATTATGAGGTAGTTTATGCAGGAAAGAATGGAAAATTCTAACCACTCTTTGTTCTTATATCAAAAGATAATTCATCTACTTACTTTTGATCTATATGTTTGTTTTTGTGCCAATACCATGCTATTTTGATTACTGTAGCTTTGTAGTATAGTCTGAAGTCTGGAAGGGTAATGCCTCCAGCTTTATTCTTTTTCCTCAGGATTGCTTTGGCAATTCTGGGTCTTTTGTGGTTCCATATAAATTTTAGGATTATTTGTTCTAGTTCTGTAAAAATGTCATGGGTATTTTAATAGGGATTGCATTAAATCTGGAGATTGCTTTGGGCAGTATGGCCATTTTAACAATATTAATTCTTCCAATCCAAGAGCATGGGATATCTTTCCATTTCTTTGAATCATCTTCAGTTTCCTTTATTAGTGTTCTATAGTTTTTAGCATATAGGTTTTTAGCCTCCTTGGTTAAGTTTATTCCTAAATATTTTATTTTTGTTCATGTGTGTTTTTTGTTTTGTTTATGTGTTTTTAAACAAGGGGTTTTTTGTTTTTGTTTTTTGTGTGTGTGTTTTTTTTACTTTCTGATACTTCATTGTTAGTGTAAAGAAATGCAACAGATTTCTGTATGTTAATCTCATATCCTGCTACCTTGCTGAATTCACTGATCAGTTCTAGTAGTTTTTGTGTGGAATCTTTAGGTTTTTTTATATATAGTATCACGTCATCTGCATATAATGACAATTTTACCTCTTCCCTTCTACTTTGGATACCTTTTATTTCTTTTTGTCTGATTGCTGTGACTAGGACTTCCGATACTATGTTGAATAGAAGTGGTGAGAGTGGGCATCATTGTCTTGTTCCAGATTTTAGTGGGAAGGCTTTCAGCTTTTGATCACTGAATATTATGTTGGCTGTGGGTTTGTCATAAATAGCTTTTATTATGTTGATTGAGATATGTTCCCTCTATACCCACTTTGGTAATAGTTTTTTTTTTAAATCATGAATAGATGTTGAATTTTATCAAATGCTTTTTCTTTTTTCTTTTAATTAATTAATTTATTTTTGGCTGCATTGGGTCTTGGTTGCTGCGTGTGGGCTTTCTCTAGTTGCAGCAAGTGGGGGCTACTCTTTATTGCGGTGTGTGGGCTTCTCACTGTGGTGGCTTCTCGTTGTGGAGCACGGGCTTTAGGTACGTGTTCTTCAGTATTTGTGGCACGTGGGCTTAGTAGTTGTGGCTCGTGGGCTCTAGAGCGCAGGCTCAGTAGTTGTAGCACGTGGGCTTTGTTGCTCTGCAGCATGTGGGATCTTCCTGGACCAGGGCTCAAACCTGTGTCCCCTGCATTGGCAAGTGGATTCTTAACCACTGTGCCACCAGGGAAGTCCCTATCAAATGCTTTTTCTGAATCTATTGAGATGATCATCTGGTTTTTATCTTTTCTTTTGTTGTTGTGGTGTATCACAGCTTTGCTGTTGCCTTCTTCTTGATATAGTTAAAACATGGGTTCTGGAATTAATCTCTTTGGGTCATACCTCCATACACTGTTTACTAAATATCATACATTGGGTATGTTGGAGAGGAAGACATTTCTCTCTACCCTTCCAGGTTCTTCTGGCTGGTCTAAGAATTAAAATGACATGAGACAGATTAACAGGAGAAAAATCAAACAAAAGTTTAATAACATGTATACATGGAAGGGACCCAGGAAAACTAAGTAACTCACCAAAATGGCCCCCAAACCCTCGCCTTAAATACCATCTTCAGCTAAAGACAAAAGAGGATGTTGGGGTAGTGGTTTGGGGCTTCAGAGGGGAGGAGGGCATTTCATGTGGAGATGGAAAAGCAAATGTTTGATAAACAGATGTTTGCTGGGCTGAGCAGAGACAGTGGGACACAGAGTGGATTCTGATTTCTAGGCCTTGCCTGAGTTTCCCCTGCCCACACCAGCCCATATTCTTTGCAGATATCTCTGGCGATATCTCCATTCTGGGAACAGGCCCTCCATCTAAATTCTTTTCGGCAGCTGGGGAGGAGGTTAAAGTTTCTTCCTGAGCCTTTTGGCCTTGATTGTTTTTAGCTTGAAATAATCCGCATAACAAAGAGACAGTTTGGGGTGGCAAATTTTGCTTCTCTACAGGTTATTTAAATTATCTATCTCTTATTTCCCTTGTGTATAACGTAGGGTTTATAACCTCTATGGGGTTGTCCCCAGGACTAAGTTAATTTATGTAAAGGATTTTGTAAATGCCCCCTGATTTTTACTATCATTTATCAAAGACTAAATGCAGAAAACTGCACTTGATAGCATCGAAGAAAAGGGGGAGCAGGAACAAGACGCTGTTTGTTAATGAAGCTCTTCCAGTGTGCTGCTGGCACAGTGGTGAAAACAAGGAGAAGGCCTTCCTTCCTCCATCCTTCCTGTGCACTTGCTGACCGTGGGAGGACCCTGCCAAGGTTAAATGTCCTTCAGTAAAGGACAGTAGGAGGCCTGGGTGTGTCTGCAGACCTGGCCAATGTGGTGTTCTTCGCAGCGTCGTCCTTGGCCTGGACCACCTCCAGACACCTTTCTAGCTCCAATTCTCCACACTCACCAAGAAGCCTTCTGGGTTTCCTTTGGGTTGCCTGGGATGTCTTAAAATACGATTTGCTCTTGGCTGGGGCTTAACCACTAGGATCAGTGTTGTGAGGACTTTACATCTTCTGTTGAGTTCGTCATTGAGTTCTCTGCCAATTGGTGCTGAGAGACTGAACTTTGGAGCCCTGACAAGTGTTGGTGAATTTCTCATTTTCTCTTCCATCCTAGATGGTCTCTCCCCATGTCTGCCAGGTGTGCGCTTCCTTCTTGTCTCCTGGGTTCCTCACTGGAGTGTTCCACCAGCCTGCTCTGAGCCCGAACTCCCCACCATGGTCTCTTCTCCACAACCCATTAAAAGTGTGCATGATGTTTCCTCGGGATCTGATAGGAATAATAAAGAACCATCCAGCTAAATACAAAGTCCTTTCAGATTTACCATCTCTGACTGATAGGAAGCCCATTTCTTCTTGGGGACTACCTGAACTTTGGAAACCTCTGGCAGACTTATGGGGAAGGGTGAATGCTACAAATCTATATCCTTAGGCTACCCTAGTAGGCCATGGATTACCCAGGGCTTGACACTCATGGAGTTGTGGTAACATTTCTGGGAGAGTCTTCTCTGAGTGCAGGTGGTCAGACAGTGGTAGGATTGGGGATTTCTTCCTCTCAGGAAGCACCTGCAGCTCCTCGAGTCTGGAGTGGCTCTGCCTTGGCTAGTGTTACAGGCCCTGTTGCTTTTGGTGTTGCCTCTGTCCTCTGTCACCTGTTTAACACATGGTTAACATGTTTAACGTGATTATTTTCTGATTACCTAGAGCTATATTTCTAGACCTTGGGAACAACCCTCTGATTAATTCAGTCCTCAAACCCGGCTACTTCCATGAAAACATCTGCCAGCTGAATTCATCTTGTTCCTCCAGGTTTCCATGTAGTAAAAATATGTCTCATTTACATGGGGCTTTGCAATTTAGAAATATATATTTGAATCAAATGTGGTTCAAGTCCACCTTTATATTTTAGAGGTGAGGAAGCTGAGACTTCGAGAGGCTGTGTGATTTACCCAAGTCCATACAGACAGTTAATGGCAAGGTCAGGGCAAAATTCATGTTTCTTATCAATCACAGCCAAAATGCATTGAGCAGAGAAAACAGACTAACTCTATTCTAGGCCTATAAGTTGGTTCTTACCATTAGATCTATATTATAATGGAGATCACTGAGGCTTAGAGTGCTTGAGTAATTTGTACCGTTGAAGAGTTAATGGCCTGGAGCTGGGTTCAAGCCTTCAGTGATGGCTGAAGAGCCCATCATTATATTACCAGATTCTGTTGCCTCAATTTATCTCCTGTTACCTGGCCCTGTGCTCTTAGCTTTCCTCCAGTCCCCAGCACTCCTCTAAAAGGAAGCAGAGAAGGACATCTTAATGCCATTTTATATGTGAGAAAATTGAGGGTCAGAAAACATGACCGTCAGGGAAGAATCTGCAAGTCACCCCAGGTGTCCTCGTAACCAGACTCCAGAGCTCTTGTTATTTCAAGCAAGAGGGATAAGATTCAGCCCTCAAGCATGATAAAGGGCTGAGTCTCTGTATCCAGTGCTAACTGGTCAGGCAACTTTCTGATAGCTGGGGGCCCTGTGTCCTATCCGCAGTTAACAGTCCTGGTAACAAAGCAATCAGCAGAAAGCACTTAGGCATCTAGTTTCTTTCCCCTCACTGACCAGTAAAGAAAGTGCAAATTCATAAATGTCCTTCTTACTGCTTTCCAAATGATGTTGGTGAACCAGCCCGTGGGTAAGAAGTATATTTGTTTTCCTTTAATTTGCTATTTGCAATGCTAGTTTTCACTCTGAACGACCCACTGGCTGTTGTACAAGAAATTTGGAAATGTTATATTTGCCAGTTGAGCTGGACTTGGCTTACACACCCAGCTCAGGTTCTGTATCAGAGACTCACTACTCTTTATCAGTGCTGACTCTGCTCAGCAGAAGCAAAGGTACATCCCTGCGAGAACTATAGCTCTATGCTGCCATCTACTGGAATTCTAGAGAAATGCTTGCTTTGAGTGTATATTAGAAAATGCTGTAATACAGAATTGTTTAACAGAGAACGAGAAAAACAAAAAGAAAGAAAAAAAATAACAAAAACAGATGTCTATAGTCTGGACAAGTAAGCCTGACAAGTAAGTCATGGTTTTACTAGAGGTTTCATCTCCTGATTCTATAGACACTGCAGAACAAGGGACTTAAATCTTCTTCAAGTCCAGGACACCAAGAATATCAAGCACTTCAGGGGCCCTCGTGTTTTGAGACTCAAACCTCAGATAACTGAAAACCAAGCTAACTGGAATTTAAATTCTTTAATGTTTCTTTTTTAGGTGGAATCAAATCATAAAAAGTTAAAAACAACAGAAATGTTACTTTAAAATCATTGTAAGTCTATTTCTTCCACTCGGTCTTTAGTTAAACATCAAACTCCCAAGTAAGTGTTCTCTACCTGCCAGCAGAGGAGGGGACCCTGTTGTCCTTTGTCAGTTGCTCACTGCTTTTATAGCTTTGAACACAGCTGTCTGTAATTAAATATTTGTGTAATATTTTGTCAATTCCTTCCCCTCCCCTCAGGCATATTTGTTCCCCATGCCTGGCAGAGAATAGATATTTAATAATTATCTGTTTAATGAATTAATGGGCTTTTGGTATATATATATATGTCCTGGGGTCAGTATTACTCAGCTCCAATCCCACTTAAGTTCCTCATCTGTATCCACTGACAGTTCAGGTATCTGTGCCAAATCCCCATCTGTGAGTTCACTTATGTTCTGTGTACTCCTGAAATAAGTACTAAAATGAGAAGTTGATTCTTCCAAGTTCAAAGAATTCCAATAATAAGGGTTGAAATATCAAAAAGGCTTTTGGAGAATCAAATGTCCAGTAAACCAAAGCATCCCATTCCCTGGGGTTTAGTTTTCAGGGTGGTTAAGCAGATCCTCTCCACTGTGCTCAGTAAAACAGAGTCTCAGCCTCAGTTGACAAGTCAGTGTCAGGTTGCTGTCAGCTTCCAGCAAGAGCAACTTGCATCTTCACTTGTCTACGGAGCCATCCTCCCCTGGGTCCATCATCCATCATGGAGAATCTTTACCGTGGGAGGAAGAGATGTTATCTGAAGCAGCATTCAGAGACCCTCTGAAAATCCACAGTGCACCAAAAAGAGACATTTTCATGTTTAAGCCAGTGCAATTAGCCATCCTTATCAGAGTCAGGTTGCTAACCTGTCAAAAGCTTTATCCTTCCTCTGGAAGACTTGTGTCTTGCTAGTCAGGGCGGCAGGGCCCTCCACTGGGGACATACGCAGGTCTGTTTTAAGGTTGTTGATCAGGCTGAGTCTGTGTGTTGCTTCTCATTCAGCTTCTGAGCGCACGGCCATCGCAGAACTGAAAGCACATTGATTCTTGCAGAGTGTTGTTTACTTCTGCTTCTGAATAGCATGACGTGGACATTCGAAACCTCGTGTACAGCGAGGCCCAGAAAGTTCATGGCTTTGTTCAAAAGCCTGTTCTGATGTTTGTCTGATTTTCTGTTTGATTTTAGGTACTTACTGAAGTGAGCTGGTCAGGTTGTTTTGTGATTCTCTGGCAGGAAAAATAAAATGGAGCTACTCTCTAAATAAACTTGGCCACCTGAACAGCCGTCACATTTTGACCCTTGAAGTCCCCTACAGGTAACACACTTGACCCTATTGCAGTTGTGCTATCCTCTGAGTTTCCAGAGCTTAAAGGACACCAGAGAGGTTGACTACATCAAAGGCTAAAGTCAAGAGCAGGTTAGGCTATGATTTTATGAATTTGTGTTGAAGATATTGCCTCAGAGAATAAGAAAACTAAAAATGATGCAGGCAGAGTAGAAGGGTGTTTCATAGTGTTTTTGTTTGCTCACTCACTTTGACTTTTTTTTTAAGGAAGGAAATAATCCCATTTATCCTAAATGTTACAAGACGGCTGCCTAGTAAGTCTCAGTCCACTGGATAGTTGCTTTTCTGCTGCAGTTTAGATGATGGGGGTTTGATCTCATGTTGCTGCCTTCTCTTCCTCCAGGTTAGCAAAAGCTAGTGGTTCTCTCATCAGGACCTCTGCTTTTAGCTTTCATCCCTGAGCTATCTCCAGTCCTGTGCTGATTAAATTTTTTTGTGTCAACTTGACTGGGACACGGGGCGGCCATTATTCTGGGTGTGCCTGGGAGGGTGTTTCTGGATGAGATCAGCATTTGAATTTGTAGACTGAGTAAAGCAGATGGTCCTCCCCGATGTGGGTGGGCCTCAGCCAATCCTTTGGAGGCCTGAATGGCAAAGTAAGGGAGAATTCATTCTCTGCCAGGTTTTGAGTGGGGACATTGGTCTCCCGCTCTCAGACTGGAACGTACACCATCAGCTCTCCTGGTTCTCAGGCCTTTGGGCTTGGACTGGACGTGCACATTGGCTCTCCTGGGTCCTCAGCTTGCAGACAGCAGATCATGGGACTTGTCAGTCTCCTTAGTTCATAAGCCAGTTCCTTATAATAAATCTTAATCTCTCACTCTATATATATACACATATATACACAGACAAACAGGCATACATATATTTACAGAATATGCAGAAATGAGGGCGTGAAGGTGGGAGCTGCAGCAGCCATCTTGTACTATTACATGAAAGAACATGTAGAGAAAGGTGTATGTACTTTTACACAAAAAGTGTACATATAGCTACAAGGGAGAAGGAGCCTGCATTCCTGATGATCATGGGGCTGCCATACCAGCCCTGGTCCACCCACCTGGACTTTTACATGACTGACAAATAAACTAACTTTGAAGGTCAGCCATAATTTTGAGTCTCTCTGCTCTCTGTTATGGCATATATTCAAACTAATACATGTAGAGAATGTTTTTATCAAGGTATTGATTTCTTATCTTACTGGAAATAGACACTAGGGTCTAGGAAGGTAGAATCGTATGAGGGTAAATGGTGCAAGGAAGACTTATATTCAATTCTGGCTCCATCATTTGCTGGATCTGTACACTTGAGCAGGGTACTGAATCTCTCTGTGCCGCAATTTATCTCATCTGTGAAATGGAGATACAGTAGTACCTAGTTCACAAGGTTTATATTGGATCATACGAGACTGTATGAGAAGACTGCTCCACACACAGTAACCATCCAATGGATATTTGCTATAATTACTAGTTTTCAACTCCTTTTGTACTGGCTATCAAACATGCCTTGATAAATAATTTGGTCTCTTAAGTATAGTGGTGCCCTCTCTGTATAGCCAATTTCCATTTTAGATCAAAAGATTAACATTCTAATATTTAAATAAACCATTTGTTAGTTTGGATAGTGTGAAACAAATAAGCTATAGTATCTCCCGTGAAGATGAGGATCAAGCCACGGACTAGGCGATTTTCTACTGAATCAACATTATTGTGGATAACAATGGTACCAAAAAGATGATAATAATAAAAGTAATAATAATAAGTAAAATTGATTGAGGACTTTTATGTGCCAGACTGTGTACTGTCTTTTTTTTTTTTTTTGCGGTATGCTGGCTTCTCACTGTTGTGGCCTCTCCGATTACGGAGCACAGGCTCCGGACGCGCATGCTCAGCGGCCATGGCTCACGGGCCCAGCCGCTCCGCGGCACGTGGGATCCTCCCAGACCGGGGCATGAACCCGCATCCCCTGCATCGGCAGGCGGACTCCCAACCACTGCGCCACCAGGGAAGCCCGTGTGCTGTCTTTTTAAATGCATTAATCTCCTACAATTGTATAACATGGATATTATTATACTCATTTGAAGGATGAGAGAAAGCGAGGTCAAGTTAGTCATGTTCTTTGCTCCATAGCACATAGCCATTAGGCATTAGATGAGGAATCTAAACTCAGTTATTATTATTATTATTTTAAATTCCAAAGCCTATTTATTTGCCATTATTTCACCCTGAACTCTTTGAACTCTTGTGTAAGGAAGCATTCGGTCTGTCTACAGCGTTTCCATTTAATTTATTTGGATAAATATACTAGTTTCACACTTTTATGTTTATTAGAGATTTTTGAGATTGATTCTAGGCTCATTATTTTACACTATTTATTAAGTACACCCTTTTTTAAAAAAATAAGAATGAAAGTACTTTAACTTGGGATTTGAGTAAGATGAAGAGAGTCTTCTTTTTCTTTAAATCTAGTAGGTGACAGGTTGATTGTTTTTTAGGATATTGTAACATATATTTAATAAGACAGGTGATGTCCTCATAGGAAACAGAAACATAAGGAGGGTGGCAAGCTGCTTCTAAACTCTGAGTCTCAGTTTCCCCACCTGAAAAAGTAAATTTGGTTGAGCTAGATCATCACCAGCTATTCTAATTATATTACTTAAGTGGGACCTCATTCTCTCCTCCATCTCAGATTTCTACCTTCCTTCTTTCCCTAAATTAGTCATATTAAAATACTTTGCTTAACTTTAATCACCCTGAATGGGCCATCTGCTTCTCTGTTTCATCAAAAAGCAGAGTTTGATCATGGCTGCTAGAGAAGAATTTTGCATTATTTATATTATAAGCAAATGAATCTGACATTTATACCACTGTGGCCTTAATTCTCCTAAATCTTGTCTTATATATGAAATGTGTATGATATGTAGGGTCTTAGAAAGCTCTTAAGAAGGTTTCCACAGTTGAACAAATCTCTTTGATCTTCTCGGGACTTGAAAGCTTCAAGTGTAGAATACATGAATATCTTTGAAGTTCTCTAAATTACAGGTAATTCAAATCAAGTCTCAGGATTTTAATATGATTAATGAGTGATGTGTATATCAGGTAGATGTCATTTAACTGTTACTGCAGTACACTGAATCTACCAAATTAATCCTGTGAATATTTAGTTATTATACAGGATTACAAAAAGACTCTCCTTGTAGAGTCAACTGTAGAAAATATGATACATGTAAATTTATGTTTAGACAATTCGGTGTCATTTGAAAAATGATTGTTTCTTTTGTTATGCAGTCATTTAAATAATTCACATAACTTCATATGATAAGTTTAATTCTATCTAGTTTATTTAATAGCCCTCACTTAGAGAATAAGAATTTACTGAGAACCAGTTCTGAACAGAATCTTTTGCAAGATTCTGCATATATTTGTTAAATGGACTGTGAAGCAGGTAGAAAAGGGAAGAGATTAACAAAAAGAATTTGTCGACTCTGTCCTTCAAGTACTTGTAAGAGGTGAGGAGAAAGCCATGTGGCAAACAAAATGGCAGAGAAATATTATAAAGAAATATATAAATATGTGTAAAATAAACATAAGTATTTGACAGATGTAAATAAATTCACGCTTGTATGTGATTTAAATTTTCAAAAGATAAATGAAGAAAGAAAGAGAGGAAGAGGGGAGAGTGAGGAAGGAAAGAAAGGAGGTAGGCAGGCAGGAAGGATCATTCAGTCATTCACACCAGAGTCATACTCTGTTCTGGGGTTGATGATGTGTCCTGGGAAACATTTCAGAAAGAGCTCCTTGCCTACATGTTACCCAAAGGCTGAACTTAGGAAGTGGACAGTGCTTACTTTTTGATGTGTTTTCTTGATTCCCTCTTCCCTCTTCTTTCATTTCTTCATCCTTAGAGTAGGTTTTATATTCATGCTGAAATTCATAAATCCATTACTTTGAAATATCCTTGGATCTTGTATAACCAAGGACTAAAAGCGTTCTTGATGAGCTGAAAAATGTTTGGAAATAAGTCCAGTAAAGAATCTAACAGATCCTGGGCTTCCCTGGTGGCGCAGTGGTTGGGAGTCCGCCTGCCGATGCAGGGGACACGGGTTCGTGCCCCGGTCCGGGGGGATCCCGCGTGCCGCGGAGCGGCTGGGCCCGTGAGCCATGGCCGCTGAGCCTGCGTGTCCGGAGCCTGTGCTCCGCGATGGGAGAGGCCACGGCGGAGAGAGGCCCGCGTACCGCAAAAAAAAAAAAAAAAAAAAGAACCTAACAGGTCCTTAAAAATATGTTAAATAAATGAATACGCTGGTGATTCATTTTGGGGGTTAATTTCCTATAGGAACCTATGCAATGACAGACACAAAATTCTGAATGTACTTCTGCAGGTTACTGCTTTTGGTCTTTAGGTTAGTGAGAGAATGAGGGCATAAACATCACCTGGTATGCGTGTGTGTGTGTGTGTGTGTGTGTAAGATCAGTAATGTGAAGAGGTCTACAACATTGGTCACAGAGGAGAGAACAGGGCAATCTTGAATTGGTAGCCAAATAGGAATGGGAGGGCTCATTTTTGAAATCCTGATCATATTACCACCATATGTATTTTCTTCTTACTTGCAGCCACTGTGGGAGATCTTTCTTGGTTTCCAATTTTTCTGTTTTTGTGACCCTTAACCACTTTAGTAACAGCATTTTTCACATGCTAGCAAGTTAGGACTAGAGAGTGAAAGCTGGCTGGAAAAAGAACATTTGAACCATAATTTTTTAGATTACACAGACTTCTGCAAAGAGCAGGGGGAGAGAACTAGCATTTTAAAGTTATTTTTCCGTATTTGCTATTTATTCCATTTTATCAGACATAAAGTTTTATCTCCCAGTGGGAACCCCAACAGTGGTCCTTAGATCCTGTCCTGGCAAACATCTCCACTGACCTTCTTCCCAGTATCTGTGTCTTGTACAGTCTGAGCCCCAGGCTGGGAGTCAGAAGAAACAGCAGATTTTGTTCAGGTTTTTTTTTTTTTTTTTAAATCTCAAGTAAGGTTCAAGTGCATCACTCTGAGCTCCTGCCCATGCTGCGTTGAAAGCATAAAACAATGCAAAGGGTCACAATTGATATGTAAGTCATGGACAGGGGAGGGCAGGACGATAGGGAGATTTGTTTTTCTCTTTGTATTGCCTGAATTCTTGAGAGACACAAGAAAGAATCCTGTGACAGAGCTCTTGTTAGTCCAACAGGCTGGCCAGTCTTTCTATATATTTATTCCCAGCATTTATGAAATAAGACCATCTTTGAAAGCACTCAAGCAGTTGATTTTTTTTTTTTTCTTTTTTTTGCGGTACGCGGACCTCTCACTGTTGTGGCCTCTCCCGCCGCGGAGCACAGGCTCCGGACGCACAGGCTCAGCGGCCATGGCTCACGGGCCCAGACGCTCCACGGCACGTGGGATCCTCCCAGACCGGGGCGCAAACCCGTGTCCCCTGCATCGGCAGGTGGACTCTCAACCACTGCGCCACCAGGGAAGCCCAAGCAGTTGATTTTTTAAAACAAAAATTAAATATATATTTACTGCGTATTTCTTGTCCTTTTATTTTTTAGTTGATTTGGATATTTTCATGTATGGTGAAGATCTGAAGATGTATTTCTACAACCAAATAAAAAGAAAGGAAATACACTTAAATTAAATGGATGTTTAAATACTGCTTATGGTGATCAACTCTAATCCAAACACTTAAATTATTTTCATGATAGACTGACTTTTTTCACTCTTTATGAAGATGTTTAGTTTTCTGTATGTAGCCCTCATTGACTCTAACAGCAAGATGCCGCTGCACTTGTATTTGTAAGTGTTGTGGACAGGCTGCCTGGGAGAAGGGAAAATGGCAATGGGAAGAGAAGGCAGAAACATTTTGAGGGCTAAGTTTTGACATTTATGTTTCTGTGGAGTTTATTATTATTGACTATGGAGGTATACTTTACATACAATCCAATGTCCTCATTTAAAGTATATCGTTTAATGAATTTTGATAAAAACACAACTGCAGTCAAAATACGGACTGTTTCGATGACCACAGAAGATTCCTTTGCCACTTCCCAATCAACTCCCTTCACATTGCAGCTCCTAAGCAACCATTGACCTGCCTTCTGTTATTATAGATTCGATTTGTCTTTTCTGGAGTTTCAAGTAAAGGTAACAGTATATGCTCTTTTGAGACTGGTTTCTTTCACTCTACACAGTGAGTTTGAGCTTTAGTCATGTTGCATATATTTGTAGTTTGGTCCTCTTTTGCTGAGTATTACATCATTGTATATACATATGACACCATTTGTTTATCTGTTTACCTGCTGATAGACATTTGGATTGTATCCAGTTTGGAGATATTATGAGTAAAGCGGCTATGAACATTTGTGTGCAAGTCTTTGTATGGACATATAGTTTCATTTCTCTTGGGTAAATACCTAGGTGTGGAATGACTGGATCATATGGGAGATATATGTGTAACTGTTAAAGAAACTGCCAAGCTGTTTTTCATAGTGGTTGGACTTTTTCACATTCCTACCAGCAAAGCTTAAGCGTTCCAGCTGCTTCACATCCTTGTCAGCATTTGGTATGGTCAGTTTTTCTAATTTTAGCTATTCTTATACGTATAAAGTGAGAGCTTATTATAGTTAAATTTTACGTTTTCCTGATCAATGTTGAGCATCTTTTCATGTCCTTATTGGGTATTCAGATTTCTTACGTTGTGAAGTGTAAGTTGGAATCTTTTTGTGCTTTTAAGTAAGTTGTCTGCTAATAGAGATAGGAGCTTTCTTCCTATATTTTATTTTTTTAACATCTTTATTGGAGTATAATTGCTTTACAATGGTGTGTTAGTTTCTGCTTTATAACGAAGTGAATCAGTTATACATATACATATGTTCCCATATCTCTTCCCTCTTTCATCTCCCTCCCCCCCACCCTCCCTATCCCACCCGTCTAGGTGGTCACAAACCACCGAGCTGATCTCCCTGTGCTATGCGGGTCTTCATATATTTTAGATACAAGTTATTTCTCTTATATGTGCTATATATATTTTCTCTCAGTCTATGATTTGTTGCTTTTTATGGTGTCTTTTGAAGAGCAAATATTCTAATTTTGATCAAATCCAATATATAATTTTTCTATAATTTTTGTGTTTTTTGTGCCTACCTCGAGATCACAATATTTCCATCCAGAAGTTTTATAATCTTAATCATTACATGTAGATCTGTGATTAATTATTGTGTAGAATTAATTTTGTGTAGAGTGAGGTAAAAATTGACAACAATTTCTAGTTGTTCCAACATCATTTATGGAAAAGACATTCCTTTTTCCATGGGTCATTTGTGAAAAATGAATGTGTAGATATATTTCTGGATTCTAGATTCTGTTCCATATGTCTGTTTTTACATCAATATAACACTGTCTTGATTACCATAGCCTTAAAGTAGGACTTGAAGTTAGAAACATGTCTTTAAACTTTGGACTTCCTATTAAAAAAATGTTTTGCCTCTTCTAGGTCCTTTGTATTTTCAACTAAATTTTGGAATTGGCTTGTCAATTTGTGCAAAAATGTCCAATAGGATTTTACTTGGGACTGCATTGTTATCTTAGCAATATGGACTCATTTCAATCCATGAAAGTGGTATACCTCCCCATTTATTTAGGTTTTTAAACTTTTTAAACCAGGGTGTATAGTTTCAGTAGTTTTCACGTATTTGTTAATTTTATCCCTCATGTGTTCATGTTTTTGGTTGTCACTGTAAATTGAATTATTGATTTGATTTTAATTACAAGGGTTTCATGTGTTGTAGTATATACAAATGCAGTTTGTATATACTTTGTATACGTGTATCGTTGCTTGTTGATCTTCTCCCCTGCAACCTTGTTAAACTCACTTATTAGGTCTAGTAGCTTTCAAAGATTTCTTAGAGTGTTTTTCATACACTGCCATGTTGTCCAAGAATAAAGGTAACTTTACTTCTTCCTTTCAAATCTTATATCTTTCCCTTCTTTTAATTCCTTTATTACACTGGTTAGAACCTCTAGTATAATATTGAATAGAAGGAGTGAGAGCAAGCATTCTTTTTTTACTCCTGATATTAGGGGGAAAGCATTCAGTATTTCACCATTAAATATGATGTTAGGCATTGTTTTTTCTCAAAAAACCTTCTATTTTTCTTCTGTTTCTGGTTTGAAAGGGTCCTTCTTATATTTCATTTTGCATGCTCATGAATTGCAGTATAGTTTTAAAATGAAAATGCACATATATATAATAAAATATTTCATACAATAGATGTCATATTTTTTAAGTGTTTTAAGAGATAAACATGTAAAGGAGAAAAAAAATTTTTTTCTTTTTTTGTGTCCGTATGAGATAATGGATGTTAACTAAACTTATTGTGCTAATTATTTCATGATATATGTAAGTCAAATCATTATGCTGTACACCTTAAACTTAGACAGTGATGTATGTCAATGATATCTCTATAAACAGAAAAAGAATGTAGAGTAAATGAGATATGGTCCCAATTTACATGATTAACTGTTCTGCATATTCAAAAATGTGAAACAAAAACCAAAAAAAGCCCATAAAAATTGACCAAAAGTCCTCTTCATGGGAAGGACTCCCAAACCACCTCATCAGATTCTTTTCTTCCAAGACTGGTTCTTTCACTTTAAATAAAACCATCACCACCATTACCACCATTCTATCAATGCAACCACCTTCACCACAACTATCCTTGGATCCCAAGGCACACTGATCCTCCTTCGACACTCACAAGGTAAAACATTTTTCCATTGATTTTGCCTTTGAAAGTTGAGCTTGGCTGGAACTTTTTAGAAAGTCTCAAGAAATACCTAGAAAAACTCTAATAAAATCAAAACAGGGTCTCTAAGAGAACCAGACATTTTCCGGGACATCTTTCCTTGGTTTATCTTTTCTTAACTTCAGAATACTACTTCATGGAGATTGCCCTCTTAACATTCTCCAATACAGATCTGCCTCTAAGACATCTTTCCTCTTCATAGTCAGGAAGGAGAGGTTCCCTTTCTGTGGTTTCTCCCTCTCAAGGCCAAGTTCAAGCTGAAGGATGAGTCTCTTCTTCAGGAAGGTGAGGAAATAATGAGTGACCTTCCCCTACATTGAGATGTCCACAACAAATTCTCATAACTGGACTTGGTCCTGGCAGGCCCAGAATCTTGTTACTACCAATAGCAATAGTTTTCAAATAATAGTTCATATACACCACAAATAGCAGAGAGGTAGTTCACTTTCAGTGTGCCATGAGCAACTCTAGAATGGAATCTTTTTTCAAAATGCATTCTCTTGTACATCGGGAAATTCAAATTTACTTATTCATTTGCTGGCAGACAGAAGACATGATCTGGAAAAGAATGATAAATTATCAGGTTAATTTTTTTTCCCTCGGTGAAAAATGAAGGTAGGGAACAGAAGAGTGTCCTGGAAATCCAACAAAGCAGAAGAAACAAATGCAGGGTGTTACCTTCCACCGGAGGTTTGTTGAAGCAGAGGCAGGTCTTTCAAAAACTGTGATAACTCAGTTCTTTCAGGTGGTAAAAATCAAGCCCACTTTATACCACTTTTGCTTTTCTGTTATTTGCATTAGCACATGGGTATGTAGGGTTTCATTTGCAAATAGGCACCACCAGTTTAAATTTGAGAAAAATAAAAATGTAGTAGCAACTGAAATTTTAATATGCATATAAATTATCACAATAAGGAAAGACTTCTATAGTTGTGAAAAGCTCAATTAAAAAGCTGTGAAGCAATGACTCAGGCCAACTTTGATAAATCAATTTATAGAACGTTCCCAGCCAGAGCTGGCTGCTGTTTGGTCAGGAGAGTTTTTATCTCTGACTTATTTGAAGTTGAAGCCAGCAGTGCTCAGGATTTGAATGACCCCCTAATGTTTCTCCACATTGAAGCAAAGCCTGCAGCTATCCACAGATGGACCAGGTTCTGTATAGTAGCAGTCACAAAATAGTTTACAAGCGTGATTTTTTTTTTTTTTTTTCTGTGCAGACTGCTAGGCAAGTCTTTCTTTTCATCTCACAGTCACTTCATGCAGGGTTCCTACCTCCATAGCTTATTGTCTGTCCAAAGCTTTTGCTCAAAGACTATTGATTTACACAAACTCCCTGTGAATAATAATAATTTTAATAATGAATAGCATTTATTGAGCATTTCCTAAGTCCTAAGCATTTTCAATGAGTTGCTTTGTTTCATCCTTACAGCAGTTCTGTGCAGTATGTATTCTATTATTCCTTCTTCTCAAAACAGGAAACAGGCTTAGAGAGGATGAGCAACTTCCCTATAGACACTCAGCAAGTGACAGATTCAGGATTTGAACCCAGTGGTCCAACACCAGAGCCTGTGCTCCTAACTGCTGCACTACACTGTGTGTGCCGAAGAAATGGGTCCTGGAGTTTCCAGTTCATCCAGAATCAGGAAGGTCATTATTTCCAAAGTAGTGGAGTAAATTACTGGAATTATGATAGATAGATAGATAGATAGATAGATACACACACATATATACATAGATATAGTGTATATATCTTCATAGAACTAGACATGAAATAATACTTCTACAGTAGCCCGCTGCCTCTGTCACTTCCTCTGACTTTCAGGCAATGTCTTTGCATGGACTGGTGTCTGTATGATGACTTTCTTTTCTTCTTTCCATGGTCAGGTGGTTCACTTCTGTACAGATTTTGGGTTCAGGTAGAGCCCTTCATAAGCTTTGGTATAGGTAAGATAAACAAAGGAAAACTGTTTTCCTCTCTCTAATATATAAAACATTTAAAATTAGGGATTCTTGAGGTTTGGGCATGAACTGCAAGGTCTCTGCATGAGGCTTAGTAAAGGATGAGCTAGCCGTTTTCCATCATCCTTACACCCCTCCCCCTCACTTCCTGTTTCTTACAGACGTGGCCAGTAGTGAGGGTGGGGGACCAACCATCCCACCTGGGCAAAATTTCTGAAAGTAGTGTTTTTTTTAAAGACTGTAAGTCACATAGAGAGTGTAGTCAAAGGGTATTATATTTTTAAAACTGTTTGCCTTCTCTAATGGTAAAACTTGGCAATGTTTCTGGATGGTGACGTTTACAAAAACTTTGTGAAAATCTCTTAGAGTCAGTCTTGACAGGAGACTGGATTCCCTTGAAATAGACATTGTGTGTTCAGTGAACTCACCAATTTGTGCCTATCTGTAGGTACAAAATAGACATTATGCCAGGACTTAGGGGCCACAGCTGGAAGGAAATAGAGAAATTGGGCATAAAAATTACTTAAAAATATGACATGAGGCTGTTCTCTTGGGTGCAAGGTAGAGCCAGTTTTATTCTGTTTGCTCATAGGCATCTCCCCGTCCTCTGTAAGCTTCCCTTCTCTATTAGTCGGGGTTCTCCAGAGGAACAGAGCCAATATGATGTGTGTATCTAGACAGATTTATTATAAGGAATTGGTCATTCCTTGTATTCAATTATGGAAGCTGGCAAGTCCAGAATCTGCAGGGTGGGCAGGCAGGCTAAGGACCCAGGAAAGTAGATGTTCTGGTTTGAGCCTGAAGGCAGCCCGTGATACAGGTGAAGTCCAAAGACCATCGGCTGGAGAATTCTCTCTTGCTCTCTTTTTATTCTGTTCAAGCCTTCAACCGATAGGATGAGGCTCACCCACGTTGTGGTGGGCAATTGCCTTCCGTCAAAGTTCACTGATTTACATGAATCTCAACCAAAAATGCCCTCACAGAAACACCCAGAATAATGTTTGCCCAAACATCTGGGCACCCCAGGACTCAGCCAAGTTGACATATAAAGTCAACCCTCACACGTTCTAAGGCAGAGGAGTACACTTGTCATCTAACAGTACCTTGAACACCGGCCAAACACAACAACCACAAAACGGTACGTTCACCCATTTTCCAAAAGGAAACCCTTCAGCCAACACTACCTGCTCTCTTCCACCTGGGCTCATACGATGTCCACCCTGCCTTCCCTGCCCTGTGTAGGATGATCAATCAGATTATGATTGGTGGCTCTGCTCTGGGCACTGCTTATAATGCCTTTTAAAGACACTGATGCTTTCTTTCACTTTGTTGTTCTATATGTCTCTGAGCCCTAGAGCAGGAGCTTACATTCCAATATCCCTGTTCAGGGCAGGGGTACAGAATGGGGCGATAGACAGCTGTTAGTGCAGAGGGATTTACAGACCACTTATCAAATAGCTCCCCAGGACCCAGATTTCTTCTCATAAGGAGATAAGCTGAAGGAGGTTTGGATCTAGCTTCCTGGGACCCCTGCCCTTCTCACCACTTCCTCTCCTGCCCTCACTCAGCCAGTGTTATAAAGTCAGTTGGCTGGAGGATGGTTACACAGTCGAGATGCAGTTGAAAGCAGAAAAGGTTTTCTCTCGAGTCTCTGTTTCCAAATTCTGTATTTTCATGGATGTTTCTCCATCCTGCTTCCTGACTCATCCCTCTCTTGCAGTCCATGGCTTTCTAGGGTCCCACACTGTGGTACCCCCCTAGGCCATGAGGTCCACAGACCCCAGACATACTCCTTACTCTGTCGCCATTAGCATATATCTGTGCTGTGTGTCATTCTGCCAGGGTGGTGTTCCCAGCTGGGCCATGGACAAATGGATTCAAAAGGAGGTGTTAATAACATCTAACAGCTCTGATGCCCTTCCTAGATAATACATAGAAGGGCTGTCTTCAACCTGGCTTTGCCTGTTTGTATCTCTCTACTTTTTAATATTAGAAAGTATATTACTTTTGGTTTTGGATGAAATCTCTACCCAGTTTCCCTTTCATTCAGTATAATTTAGCATAAATCTTTTGAGTGCTGAAAGCATATCGGCCATCACCATATTGAGGGCTGATTGGGCTCTGAAGGTGGGAACACAGAACCACACCATCAAGAAGCTTTCACTGGAAAGGGAAATGCAGACGTGTATACACAAATCTCTAATCCGAGGGAAGGATTAGTGCCGTATTAGAGTTACAAACTGCTTGAGAGCCCTGAGGAAGGAGTAATTAATTCCAGCTGGGATGAAATCTCCAGTTTTATATGTTCAATTGACTACAGCCTAAAGTATGAGAAAATATCTGCCAGATAAAGATATAACTATTGCAGAGCTGCTCCCTTTCCATACACTAAATATGCAGTTGTTGAAAAGACACAGTCTTTAGTCCTAGTGACTGGAAATGGTCTCCCCAACTTCCTGGGTAATTCATACTAGTTATTCAGGTCAAACCTCCTGTTTAAACAATAAAAACAGAATGCTGGGTTAAAGCCACTACCACCACCAACAAAAACAAAACCCATTTTTTTAAACAACATTGACAAGCTAAAAATATAGTGGCTAGCTGCCAGGGCAGTTTTGGAAAGATAACCTGAATCAGATATGTGAGTAGAATATTCAAGCACCAAAGCCCTTTGTCTTGGGGCATCTGTCCATGCTGTGCACTTAGGTTTTATCTGCAACCCGCAGGCTAACCTGCAGCTAGCCTCTTCAGCTGTGCACCTACACACCCCTGGCCTGATTCCCTTCACCTCCTCCACTGCCATGTATGCACTAGTGAGGAGACCCTGCAGACACAGGAATGCATGCCCTCAACCAGGGTCTCACAGCTGCCAGTGTGCCAGAATTTGGCCCTGGCCCTAACTGCTGGCCTACCTGCTGGCCCCCACCACTATGTAGGTTCTGAAACTGGCCCCTGCTACTACACAACCACCCGCAGCTAGCCACCACAGCTGGTATGTGTAAACTACCAGCTCCAGCCAACACTGCTGCCTGCACTGATCCCTAATCACTGGATCTGAACTTGCTGCTGAGAACCCCAACAGCCCTGGCAGCCACTGTGGATACCCTACAGAGCTACCAAGGACCACACCGTTGTTGATGCTGTGGACCCCAGCAGCTTGTGCTGATGATACATCAGACCACCCCAGACCTGGAGCCATCACACACCTCTGCTCTTAGTGCCCTCCACCACTAGACCCTGGGTCACAGGATACTCCAGTATGTTCCACCTCCAAGTGAAGGTCTTTTCTTACTGAAGTCAGTCCATAAAGTTGGGAAGAGGTGACAGCTTCTTCAAATGTGCAGATACCTATGCAAGGCTATAGGGATCACAAAAAAATCAGGAAAATGTGACACCACTAAAGGAACACAGTAATTCTCCAGTAACTGACCCCAAAGAAATGGAGATCTGAGAATTCCCAACAAAGAATTCAAAATAATGATTTTAAAGATGCTCAGAGAGCTACAAGAGACACAGATAAACAATTTAATGAAATCAGAAATATAAGAACAAAATGAAAAGTTCAACAAAGAAATAGAAAACATAAAAAGACTAAACAGAAGTTTGGAGCTGAATGCAGTGACTGAATTGAAGAATTTAACAAAGAGTTTCAACAGCAGACTTGACCAAACAGAAGAAAGAATCAGTGAGCTTGAAAACAGATTATTTTAAATTATCCAGTCAGAAGACCAAAAGGAAAAAGAATGAAAGGGAAAAAAATTTTATGGGATTTATGGGACACCATCAATAAAACAATTTATGCATCATTGGAGTCCCAGAAGAAGAGAGGGAACTTATTTAAAGATAAAATGTCTAAGAAATTCCCAAATCTGGGGAGAGACTTAGACATCCAAGTTCATGAAGCTAATAGGTCACCCCCTAATTTCAATCCAAAATGAACTTCTCCAATATACATTATAATAAAATTGTTTAAAATCAAAGATAAGGAGAGAATTCTTAAAGCAGCAAGAAAAATTCTCTCATACAAAGGAACCACCATAAGGCCATCAGTGGATTTCTAGCAGAAACCTTGCAGGCCAAGTGTGAGTGGGATGATATAGTCAAAGCGCTAAAAGAAAAAAGAAAAGCAAGAATACTTTACCCAGCAAAGTTGTCCTTCAGAAATGTAGGTGAGATAAAGACTTTTCCAGACAAACAAAATCTGAGGGAATTCACCACCACTAGCCTGCATTTCAAGAAATACTGAAAGGAGTTCTTCAAACTGAAATTAAAGAATGCTGATTAGTAACTTGAACACATGTGAAAGTATACAACACAATGGTAAAGGTCAGTATATAGTCAGATTCAGACTCCTCTAATACTGCAATACGGTGGTGTGTTAACTCTAGTATAAAGGTTAAAGGACAAAAGTATTAAAAATAGCCATAGTTATAATAATTTGTTAAGAGATACACAGTATAAAAATATGCAAATTGTAACATCAAGTATGTGTGTGTGGGGGGGTAAAAGAATAAAGTTATTGTATGCAATAGAAGTTAAATTGTTATCAGCTTAAAATAGACTGTTATATATATATATATATATATACACACACATATATAATGATGTTTCAAGTAAGCCTTAGGGTAACCACTAAATAAAAACCTATAGTAGATACAGAAAAGATACAGAGAAGGGAATTAAAGTATACCACTGTGGAAAGTCATCAATTCACAAAGAAAGACAGCAAGAGAGGAAGAGGGAACAAAGGAACTATAAAACAGCTAGAAAACAATTAACAGGATGACAGTAGCAAGTCCATACCTATCAATCATTACTTTAAATGTAAATGGACCAAATTCTCCAATCCAAAGTCACAGAGCGGCTCCACGGATAAAAAAGCAAGACTCAAATAAATGCTGCCTGAGAGAGACACGCTTCAGCTTCAAAGACACACACAGGCTCAGAGTGAAGGGTTAGGAAGAGATATTCCATGCCAATAGAAACCAAAAGAGTGAAGAAGTAGTTATATCAGACAAAATAGACTTTACATAAAAAACTATAATAGGAGACTAAGATCATTATATAATGATAAAGGTGTGAATTCAACAAGAGGATATAACTTTTATAAATATTTATGCACTTAACATAAGAGAATCAAAGTATATAAATCAAATTAACAGACCTGGAGGGAGAAATAGACAGCAATACAATAATAGCAGGGGATTTCAGTACCCCAGTTTAACAATGGATAGATCATCCAGACAGAAAATCCATAAAGACACATTGGAATTGAACTATACCTTAGACCAAATGAACGTAACAGATAATTCCATCTAATAGCACCAGAATACACATTCTTCTCAAGTGCACATGTAGTATTCCCTAGGATGGATCATATATGTTAAGTCACAAAGCAAGTCTTAGCAAATTTGAAAAGATTGAATCATACCAAGGATCTTTTCTGACCACAATGGTATGAAACTAGAAGTCAAAGGCAGGAGGAAACTGGGAAATTCACAAATAAGTCAAAATTGAGCAACACATTTCTGAACAACCAACGGTTCAAAGATAAAATCAAAAGAAAAATAAAAAAATATTTTGAGGCAAATGAAAATGGAAGCACAACATAACAAAACTTATGGGATGCAGCAAAAGCACTGCTAAGATGGAAATTTATAGCAATAATTACCTACTTTAAAAAAAGAAAGATCTCAAATAAACAACCTAACTTTACACCTCAAGGAACTAGCAAAACAAGGCCAGAAAAATAATAGATCAACAAAACAAAAAGTTTAGGGACTTCCCTGATGGTCCAGTTGTTAAGACTCTGGGCTTCCAATGCAGGGAGCATGGGTTCAATCCTTGGTCAGTGAACAAAGATCCCACAAGCTGCATGGTGAGGCCAAAAAATAAAAAAAGTTGAATTACTGAAAAGATAAACAAAACTGACAAACTTTAAGTTAAACTTACCAAGAAAAAAGAGAGTGCTTAAATAAATAAAATTATAAATGAAAGAGGAGACAATACAACTATACCACAGAAATATAAAGAACCATAAAAGACTACTGTGAACAATTATACTCCATCAAACTGAACAACCTAGAAGAAACGTACAACCTAAAATCTTAATAGTGAAGAAATAGAAACTCTGAACAGAACAATAACAAGTAAGGAGATTGAATCTGTAATCAAAACTACCCCAAAATAAATGGCTTCACAGGTGAATTATGCCAAACATTTAAAGAAGGAAAATGCCAATTCTTCTCAAACTCTCCCCCCAAAATTGAAGAGGAGGTAACACTTCTAAACTCATTTTATGAAGCCAGCATTGCCCTGATTCCAAAAACAGATAAGGATACTACAAGAAAAAAACCTACAGGCTAATATCCCTGAAAAATATAGATACAAAAATTCTCAACGAAGTGTTACTAAACCAAATTCAACAGCACCGTAACAGGAAAATACACCTCGATCAAGTGGGATTTGTCCCTAGGATGCAAGGATGGTTCAATATACAAAAATCAATAAAGGTGATATACCACATTAATAAAATGCAAACCAAAAATCATATCATCTCAATAGGTGCAGAAAAAGCTTTGACAAATTCAGCATCCTTTCATGATGAAAACTCTCAACAAATTGCACATAAACATATCTCAACATAGTAAATACCATAAATGACAAACCCACACCTAACATCACACTTAACAATGAAAGGTTGAAAGCTCTCCTTCTAAGATCAGGAGCATGACAAGAGTGCCCATTCTCACCTCTCCTATTCAACATAGTCTTGGAAGTTCTATCCAGGGCAATTAGGCAAGAAAAAGAAATAAAAGGCATCCAAATCAGAAAGGAAGAAGTAAAATTGTCTCTGTCTGCTGATGACATAATCCTGTATGTAGAAAATCCTAAAAACTCCACCAACACATTGTTAGAACTGATAAACAAATTCAGTAGAGTTTTAGGATAGAAAATCAACATACAAATACCAGTTGTGTTTCTATACACTAAGAATTAATTAACTGCCTGCAAAAAGAAATTAAGAAAACAATTGTATTTACAATAGTACCAAAAAATAAATAAAATACTGAGAAATAAGTATATCCAAGAAAATGAAAGCTCTAAATTGAAAACTATAAGACACTAATGAAAGAAATTGAAGAAAACATAAATAGATGGAAGGATAGCCCCTGTTTATGGATAGAAAGAGTTAATATTGTTAAAATGTTACATTATCCAAAGCCAGCTATAGATTCAATGCAATCCCTGTCAAAATTCCAGTGGTATTTTTCACAGAAAAAAAAAATCCTGAAATTTGTATAGAACCACAAAAGATCTCAAATATCCAAAGAAATCTTCGGAAAGCAAAAGCTGGATGTATCACACATCCTGATTTTAAACTATATTTCAAAGCTCTAGTACTAAAAACAGTATGGTACTAGTATAAAAACAGACAGAATGGAACAGAATTGAGAGCCCAGAAATAAACCCTCACATATACAGTACCTAGTATTAGACAAGAGAGCCAAGAATATACAATGGGGAAAGGATAGTCCCTTCAATAAGTGGTGGTGGGAAAACTGGATATTCTCATACAAAAGAATGAAATTGGACCTCACTAAAATTAACTTGAAGTGGATTAAGGACTTAAACATAGACCTGCAACTGTAAAACTCTTAGAAGAAAACAGAGGCAGTAAGCTTCTTCACATCAGTCTTGGCAATGATTTTTTGGATGTGACACCAAAAGCACAAGCAACAAAAATAAAAATCAAGAAGTGATGCTACATTAAACTTAAAAGCTTCTGGAAAGCAAAAGCAACAACCAACAAAATGAAAAAGTGACCTATAGAATGATAGACAATATTTGCAAACCACATATCTGATAGGGGATTAATATCCAAAACAAATAAGGAAGTCATACAACTCAGTAACAGCAACAACAGCAACAAAACCCAAACCATTTGATTTAAAAATAAGCAGAGGATTTGAATAGACATTTCTCCAAAGAAGATGTACAAATGGCCAACAAGTACATAAAAAGGTGCCTAACACCATGAATCATGAGGGAAATGCAAATCAAACACACAATAAGATGTCATCTCATACCTGTTAGAATGGTTATTGTCAAAACGATAAGACATAAATGCTGGTGAGTATGTGGAGAAAAGTGACCCCTCATGCACTGATAGTGGGAATGCAAATTGATACACTCACTATGAAAAACATTATGGAGGTTCTTCAAAAAATTAAAAATAAAACTACCATATGATCTAGTAATCGCACTTCTACATATATATCCAAAGGAAATGAAACCACATGTTGAAAAGAGATTTGCACTCCCACCTGCATGGCAACATTATTCACAATAGCCAGACGTGGAGAAAATCTAAGTGTACATCAGTGCATGAACAGATTAAAAAAATGTGGTGTAGGGCTTCCCTGGTGGTGCAGTGTTGAGAATCTGCCTGCCAATTCAGGGGACACGGGTTCGAGCCCTGGTCTGGGAAGATCCCACATGCCGCGGGGCAACTAGGCCCGTGAGCCACAACTACTGAGCCTGCGCGTCTAGAGCCTGTGCTCTGCAACAAGAGAGGCTGTGACAGTGAGAGGCCCGCGCACCGCGATGAAGAGTGGCCCCCGCTCGCCGCAACTAGAGAAAGCCCTCGCACAGAAAAGAAGACCCAACACAGCCAAAAATAAATACATAAATTAATTTTAAAAACTGTGGTGTATATTTACACAATGGAATATTATTCAGGTATAAGAAGAAGGAAATCTGCTATTTGGGACCACACTGATGGACCCTGAGGGCGTTATGCTAAGTGAAATAAGTCAGACAGAGGAAGACAAAATACTATATGATCTCACTTATACATGGCATCTAAAAACATCGAACTCATAGAAATAGGAGTTTGCTAGGGATTGGGAGTTGGGAGAAATGGAGAGATGTTGGTCAAAGGGTACAAACTTTCAGTTAAAAGATCAATAAGTTCCAGGGATCTAATGTCCACCATGGTGAGTCTAGTTAACAATATTGTATTGTATGCTTGAAAGTTGCTCTGTGAGTAGAGCTCAATGTTCTCCCCATAACAGCAAGAACAAAATGGTAATTATGTGAAGGGAAGGATGGGTTAACTAACTTTATTGTGGTAAACATTTCTCAATATATACAGGTATCAAGTCATCGCATTGTACATGTTAAATTTACACGTTATAGGTCAATCTTCTTTTAATAAAGCTGGGAAAAAGAGAACCAACAGAAACAGCAGGTGTTAGAAAATACATAATGCAAGGGTTAGAATTATCATATGTAGATGTTGAACAACTCAGCTTATGATACTACAGATGAGAACTACTGAGCATCATGTATTTTATGTTTTGGGGTAGAAAGAATAAATAATGTGAATATAAATTTTCTATAAATGAATCTATATCATTATGTAATCTAAATCAAAATTCCAATTTTAAATCAGGAAAAGAAGGCTATCTATAAATGTATATATATGTACATATAAATATAAATTAAATATGTATACATATACACATATGTATATATGTTTATATATGTGTGTGTGTATATATATGGAACAGTGCTGCAGGAATATATGGAAGTTAGTATGTGACAAAAGAGGTCTTTCAAATCAGTGGAGAAAGATTGAGTTTGTTTATTAGATGAAGTTGGTACAATTGACAAACCATTTGTTGTTTTCAGAGAGAAAATATTGTTTCTCTTTCTTGCACTTTTACATAAATGAATCAAGGTGGCTTAAAATTTTTAAAAAGTTGTTTGTGTGTATTATTCTTATTTATTATTACATGTTTTATAAAATTTTTTATAACCTTGGGGTTTGGGAGAATTTTCTAAGCATGACACAAATATTAGAACAGGGAGAATCTTTTATAGATGTTACTGTATAATAAATTAAAAAGTCAGAAACAAATTAAAACAGGAAAAATAAAAGTTTGCCACATGTATAACAGACAAGGGGTTATATCAGTAATCTATAAAAGCTTTTTCTAATTAATGAGAAAAAGATATGCATATCAACAGGAAATTTTTTAAAGAAGAAATAGAGGTACTTGATAAACATAAAAGTAATATTCAAGTTCAATCAAAACATTTTATAGATTGGCAGAATATAAAATGTTGGGTTGGTGGCAGTGTTGGGATATGGTCATTCTCATTCTCATTCTCATTCTCATTCTCATTCATGTAGTGACAGAAGCCATCTAGGAGTCACTTAGGTGATATATATCAAATTGTTAACTATACACACACTTTGCTCCAGGCATCCTGCTTCTAGGAATCTGAATCCTATGGGAATACCTGAAGGCATGTGCAAAAACCTATGTGCACAGATGCTCATAGCCAGGTCATTTATAATAGGGAAAACTAAAAACTAATCTACAATCAATATTCTTCTTTAAATAAGTTAGGGAAAACTTTCAAAATCTTTCTCTTTCAGTGTCCATTATATAATGTTTAATATATCAAGCAGGCTACCAAATACCATCAATATTAAATAATACTTTTAGAAATTGTATTACTCTGTGCATTAATATCCATGTGTGTAAAAATGTCTGGATGATGTATCTAAAGTGTTAGTAATGTGCTTAGGTAATGAGATTTTATCTATTTTTTCTTCTTTTATACTTTGTTATATGATTTATTTTTTCCCTCACAGTGAGCATGTCTTGCTTTTATATTTGGTAGAAGAAAATTTAAAGTTAAATAATAAAGCAGAAAATTAGAATTAGGGCTTTAGGAGGTGGACCACAGTTATCTGGAAAATTCATATCACTCTTGTTCGTTAACAATGGTTAAATTAACAAAGCATTATTGTGTCTTGTGTGTATAGAACCTGTTACTGAAATAAAAAATAATGTTCTTATAAGAAATATTTTCAAGTAAATATCAGGTTAACAGCCCCCAAATATTTCTTGACTTTTTTCTTAGGAGAATCACTTTAATTAAAGACCTCCCAGAACGTTTTGCATATTCTTCTCCTCAAGTATATGTAATTGTCTGGTTTGTATCAAGGTTCATTGTGTTGTGTCTTTCTATGTTACTGAAATATCACCTCTTCACCTAGTACATGAATAAATAATACAATGTGTAATAAATTTCCCCACTGTATTCTATGTTAAGGCATTTGCCTTGAAGCTGAAATGTACTGTTCAGGGAAGTGGAAGGTGGATTCCACCCAGAACAAAGCAGTCTCTGTAGTCTTTAAGTTTCAAAGCAGAGTTTTTAAAGTTTTAAAGTCCATACCTAGATACAAGTCTAAAATTCATGCTTCTGATTTTCAGTAGCCAAGTTTCATTGGGAGCTGGGGTTTCTATACTAAAAGCCAAGCCAGAGGGAACGGAACTTAGATCTTTTCTAAACATAGTGTAGGCAGAGCAATATTAGGTATAAAATTTTTTCTTATTGCTTAAGAAGGACTAAAGCCTTCTGGGATTGAGGAAAACTAATTAGGCCCCAATGTCTTGGCTCCTTTCTTTTTCTGAGTTACAAATACCTGTCATGAGATTTCCTCCTCTTCCTTGAATGAGTTATAGGTAAGCCAGGGTCCTTATTTCTTCAGCCTTTCGGGGGCTGGTCAGAGACTACAATGTCAAGACCCCTCAGATCTTTTGCCTTTGGCTATGAATGTCTCATCCATCCATTTACCCAGTGTGCTTTATAAATATGACTATTTTCAATGAGTGACATGACCCAAGAAAGGTGGGGAAACACTGCCCTGTAGAAAAATAAACGTGAAACAGGATAATTATGTGGCTTAGTTTTTTAGAAGGTTACTCTGTCTGTCTACTGCAGCACTGACTAACACCTGAGTCATGTGGGGAATTTATTAAAAATTACAGATTCTTAGTTCCATTTAGAGATGAAAGGAGTGAGCTGAGCTGAGAATTCTTTTGCTTTGAAAAATTCTCAGGTGATTGGATGCCCTATCAAACTGAGTACACTTGACTTCACCTACCTAGAAATGAATTTCCACCTGATCCCACCCAAGGATGAGATCATTCCCATTTTTAATCTGAAAGGAACCATAGAGATATCCAGAAGGGTATTTTCCAGAGCCCTCAAATGAGCATTTTACTTGGAAATTGTCATTAAATCAAGTCCCGCTGCTTTGTTATAGTCTTGTTCGGGAGGGGGTTAAAAGTTATATTCTTTTTTTTTTTTTTTCTCAAATAAAACCCCTGACTTGGGTGTTTCAGCCAGGAGTGCTGCAGACTCACCGTGGCAGTGCTGACATTCACAGCTGCACATGGAGTATCACTGGCCGCATAATCACTACTCTGCTTCCCTTGCATATGTTCATTTCCCTGTAAGTGTGTGATTCTTGACACCATAAAAATCTCTTCTGAAATTTTGTTTACTGTCACTCTGTGAGTGAATTTTCTTATGGCATGGGAGATTAGGCATCTGTGGATATCTTTCTTTTTTTAAAATAAATGTATTTATTTATGTATTTATTTTTGGCTGCGTTGGGTCTCTGTTGCTGCACACGGGCTTTCTTTAGTTGCGGCGAGCGGGGGCTACTCTTCGTTGCGGTGCGAGGGCTTCTCATTGCGGTGGCTTCTCTTGTCGTGGAGCATGGGCTCTAGGCGCGCGGGCTTCAGTGGTTGTGGCTCGTGGGCCCTAGAGCGCAGGCTCAGTAGTTGTGGCGCATGGGCTTAGTTGCTCCGTGGGATGTGGGATCTTCCTGGACCAGGGCTCGAATCCGTGTCCCCTGCATTGGCAGGCAGATTCTTAACCACTGCGCCACCAGGGAAGTCTGGCATCTGTGGATTTCTAATAGCACGATTAAAAAGTTCTTTACCTTTGCAGACTTTGCAGGATGGAGGGATCTGGATCAGAGGTATCCTTTATAGTTTTCTGAGAGTAGACATTCTTTCTTGAAATGATGAAGATGTAATCTAAAATCCGTAAAACACAAAATTTGACTTATCTTCTATTTTTCCTAACAAATATATTGAGGGCTTAATTCAGAACCGTTCCCGTATGTGACATCTCTGACTTCTTGAGTCCGAGATGATTTCTTCTTATTCCAGATTGGACGGATCCCTGTGCAGGTTGTACACTGCACATCTCTAGGGGTGCTCATTACATCACATGTTTTGTATATGATACTTGTATATTTATGTAATATATATCAGATAGCAGTAAGATGGTCCCTGTAAGAGGCACATTTTTCTAATTTGCACAAAGGCAGAATATGGGCTGCTTTATTCTGGCTTTTTATAGTACTTGGAGTGTGGGTAATAGGATGCTACAATACATTTTTTATTTTAAACCAGGACGTTTGTGTGTTTCTCTCTCCAATGAAAGTATGTTTCTCATATTAGTAGCTTACAGTACACATCTCTTCTTTCTTCCAGCACAAATGAAAGGTGGGCATGTAGTATGTTTTCAATAAACGACTGTTAAACTGAGTCACACGTACATAGAATATTGATGGTAGAAGAGACATCTGTAATGCCCAGACTTTGGGTTGCAGACTTTCTACCGAGATCATGCAAACTGAGAAATTTTGAGGATAACATTTTTACTTTACTGTCTTTGGTTTATACTTACAAAACAATGTAGATTTAATTTTTCGACCTTGAGTTTTTCCCTGGGAATTTATTAATAAGGGTCATATTTTTCACAGTTTGGACATTTAATAATCTCATATATCAGTTAGGGATTGCTTTTAGCTTCATACAGCAGAAATCTCATGGCAATAGCGTAAGAAAATAGGGATCCAGTTTTTTCATATCATAAGGACTGGGGAGTAGGCACTTCATGGTACTTCACATCAGCTGATTGATGAAAAAGTCTCCTTTTCTAAGTTCCTGCTCTGTCATCTTTAGCATGTGCCTTTTGTTCCCGTGGTTGCAATATGGC
Source organism: Aethalodelphis obliquidens (assembly GCF_003676395.1). Classification (NCBI taxonomy): domain Eukaryota; kingdom Metazoa; phylum Chordata; class Mammalia; order Artiodactyla; family Delphinidae; genus Aethalodelphis; species Aethalodelphis obliquidens. The sequence goes on along the minus strand of NW_020837946.1, from coordinate 90,113,262 downwards.
AGTTGCAACACTAGGTATCATTACCATGCCACAATCCATGCAGGAAAACTGGAAAGGGAAGAATGAAATGAGTTTGTTGTTTTTTTGAAAGAGTATTCCCAGAATCCCCTTTCAGAATCTTTCACTTAATTTTCACTGGCCAGGGCTATGTCATATGGCCAACCCTCTTGTAAGAGAGGCTGGAAAGGTGAGGATTTTAAATTATGCATTTTGAAATGCTATTGGGAAGGAAGAGAGAAAAAATGGATATTGGGGGAGCGTGTTCTGTCACACCTGGTATTACAGCTTTGTGGTGTCATTTGGGCTTATCTTCCCAACCACATTTAAACATTTGTTGGGCTAGACACCTGTCCACAGGGAATTTGAATAACGGGGGGTAACAGAGCTTGGACAAGAGAAAAAAGTGAGCCAAATCATGGAATGAGCTTGAGGATACTAATGTAGATAATAGAGCCCCTTGGAGGCCAGCTCAGAGAATCTCAGGAAACATTGTGTAACATCTGTAACATACCTTCAGCTACTTGCTTCAATGATGGGAAGACCCGCATCTGATGGCAATTTCCCATGTCCCGCTTACTTTTACATGTCACAGGATTTGAAGCTGATGCACAGCTGACCGGTGGAAATCAAGACCATAAGACTGGTTTCACTGTTTATGAGACATGAAAAACTTTCTGCTACATACAAATTTCAATCATTTTAGTTTTACACAGGCAAACAATATTTACCTTTCTACTTCATTTTATTTTAAAATTTTTGTTATGGGAAATTTCAAATAAACAGAAGAGTAAAAAGAGAGCATAATAAACCCCCATGTGCTCATTACTCAGTATCAACAATTGTTAACTCATGGCCAATCTTGTTTCATGTATAACAATACCCATTCTTTTCCCAAAATTATTTTGAAGCAAGTTTGTGAAATCTTATCATTTTCATAACTATTTTAGTATGTACCTCTAAAATTTGAGGATCTTTGTACAATCTGCATTTAGATTTTTCCATTGTCTGAATTTTGTCCAGGTGTTTTGAATGAGGATCCAATAAGAAATGTACTTTGTAATTCATTGCTGTGTTTCTTAAATCTCTTTAAATCTATAGGGTTCCCTCCTCCTTTTTCTCCCTTACAGTTTATTTGTCTCTAAGATTCTCTTTTGTAATTTATCCAGAATACCAATTTCAAAGAAACTTTACCTTTAGTTAACAGTATTTTTACATAGGATTCTTTTCAGCTTCCTATAGGCAATCAGACCAAATTTAAGTTTTCTCAAGACTATGTCAGCTGGCTCTACGTACAGACCTTAGTTTTCCTTATCATGGTCCTACCCTTCCATCTTGGCTGACATTCTTTATTTTTTTTTGGCCGAACCACGTGGCTTGCAGGATTTCAGTTCCCCGACCAGGGATCCAACCTGGGCCCTGGCAGTGAAAGCACCGAGTCCTAACCACTGGACCGCCAGGGAATTCCCTTAGCTGATATTCTTACTGGTCCAGAAGTGATATTCAAAATATTTAACGAGAAGCATAGCATGGGCACTTGGTCAATCAGAACAGATGCTAGTCATAAGCTTAGATCATTTTTGGTGGTTTGAAGATGCTGGGGTGGCCTGGACTGCAGGGCCAAGGCTGATTATACTAGACACAGTAAGAGTATTTCAGTATTTTAACAACTGGTGTGGTGGATGCACGTGTGAGCCTCTTCAGAGATTGTCTCAGTTGAAAAGAGCCATGCTTTTCTGTGATTGCCCATACTCAATGACTGAGGGATGCTAGGGTTTTTTGCTCCTACTTGGGGTCACTCTGAATGTGGTTTCTAGTTCCGGAGACCCTAATGGGATTGGCTAAAGTTATCATTTGACCTGTATTGCAGTTTTATTTCTCCCCATGCACAATCCTGCTTCCTTTCCCTTAATTCTTCAGGTGCGATCTCAAGGGCTTTCCCTAGTGAATGACTTGGCTGTTAAACCCCATCTCAGAGTCTGCTTCTCAAGGAACCTAACCTGAGATAACTGGTATGGCAAACCATGTCTACATAATATTTGGGCTGGATATAATCCTGTAATGAGTAGTGAAAATTAGGTGCTCAATGGATATTTGTTAACCATGTACACAATTTTCTCTTGGAATTAAGCCACTTTACAACAAGATGGCTCATCATTTTGTTACATGCTGACAGTTAAAGTGTCTCTCTGTTGAGCTCCTTATTTGTGCTCTAGAAGAAGACCATTTAAGAGAAAAAAAAACCCAGTGGCATGGTTAGATGTGATTATTCACAGCTGTAGACAGGGGGCGCTATTTGGTGTAATCAAACCCTTTATTCCTAAGAATCCTCCCAGTTGACCTTTGGGAGAACTGACAATTCTGCCTTCTTAGTCTTCTCACATTAAGTTTTGCACATTCTGTAATCTTGGTTAAATGCATATATTCTGGGAGACATCTTCCATTGGCATTGTCAATTTTTTTTTTCTGATGTGAAAACATGGAGTTCAATCTAGCCAGTTTTTAAAGATAAAAGGTTGTACTGCCTAAATAGGGATCTTCTCTGGAGAGTCTGGCCTGTGTGGGATGTCATGAAGGAAGATTCTGAGCAATCATGTAATAGCAGAGAATAGCCAGCTTCTGGGAATCAGGGGAAGGAGGGCAAGAAGGAGAAGAGAGATGGAAACAGAAGCCAATAGTTATAAATGTGCCCAGGACCAGCCTAGGGTGTGGTTATAGATTGAGAGTCTTATTAGATGATTCAGAGAAGGAATATGGGATGCAAGTCTGGAAGGATAGGTATCATCAAGGCCAACTTCATGGGCATGTGACCTGGGCCGTCATAGGGGACCCTGACTCAAAAGGGCCTCACCCTGAGAAAGGCTTATGCTCAGAAGGGCTCCAGGGCTTAATGGTTTAATGCCCTTCTCGCCATCTTGAAATTCCTAATACTTTTAAAAACAAGGGGCCCACATTTTTGTTTCCTACTGGGCCGCACAAATTATACAGGGTCATGAGTGTAATATATATAGCATCAGCTCTGCTCTGTGAGAATGAATGACTCAGTCCCTATGGACAAAGGCCACCAGGGCCATACTCAACCCCAACACATGCTCCAGCATTGATAGATGTAACAATTAAATGTCTACTCTATGACCTGGAATATCTCCTGCCAAGAGGCTCTGTGTTATAATTTAGCCTATAATTTTTCCTTAGAAAAATGAGATGGCAAGTTGTGAAAAGCCTAACTTCATTTTAAGATGCCTAAGAAAACAAGTAAAGCTTTAATCTTTGTTGTCAAACATGGGACTTCATGAAGCAGCAGATATCACCTTTTGGGATATGGCCAAATGCATTGCTTTTTTACAACTAAAGGCACAATGTGTTAAGCTTACACTATTTTTACTCCCCTTTCTCAGAGGGGGGAAAACACCCCACTGTCCTCTCACGGTGGCACTGGGTTATGGGGACACTATGCGATCAGGACACTCCTGCCTCTCTGGGTGACCCCCGCCTGCCTGGGTTGCTTGGGCAGAGCTGCACCCACAGTATGGGTTTATAATATATTCCTCGCCTCTCTCTAGCATGTCAGGTTTACAGAATGTTTTCATGCTATCTAATAAATGCTCCTTGAGTTGAATTGGAACATGTTCATAAACATTTTAGAGTCTGAACTTTCAGGAGAAACTCATCTAAGTTCTGCTCAAATTACAGCCAAGGTCTATAAAGGAGCAAAAATTTCAGACTCCAGAATCATTTATGATTTGCTATCAGCCTATGAAATAGTGTTTCGATGATTTAAAGCCCATCTATCTCCTACTCCTCAGGGCTTTTGAACTTTTAACAAATGCCTGGAGTTTCTGAAGTATGAAGAATGACATCATACTTCAGTATTAAAAGGCCATTTTTTAGTTTAGACCCAATATAGAGGGAGGGACTCTACTTCCGTAGGGTTAAGTGCCCGACATCTTCATTTGTTTTTTTTTTTCTCCCTGGTGAAGTGATTAGAGAAAATGACCTCCTTCTATTTGCCAAAATGATGTCTTCTTAAGGGCTGCTTGATTATATAATAAGCAAAGAGGGAAGGTGAGAAATGCCACACTCATCCTTTAAGGAACATGAATGCCATTGTCATTATAGAAATTTGGAAATAAAGACAAGTCAGAAAAAGATAATGACTTACTCATAGTTCGATCATCCAGTGATCTAAACATTGTTGATCTTTTGGTGATTTTTTTCCTGGCCCCTTTTCCCCTGGCATAGCTTTTCATATGTATTGCATATCTGTGATTATGCTTTCTCTATGATTTTGTGTTTTTTTAATTTGTCATTGAAACAAAAATATTTCCATATTATAAATCATTTATAAATATATTTTTATATGATTACATAAAATCCATTAGATTGGTGTACCAAGGTTATTATCCATATTTCCACTTTTGGGCACTTAAGTTATTCCAAAATGTTGCCATTATAAATAATTAGGCAACAATATACTTTTTTATAAAGATTGTTTTTCTTCTCCACACATATCAAGTAACTAGCTAGGGATAGATATCCCAAAATGGGAGTTATTGTGACAAAGAATACTGTCACTTTCATTTATATTCTTTATACTCATTGTTATACTGCTGTATTGCTGATATTATATTCCCAACTATAAAATATGAAAATACAGCCTTCATATCACACTTTAAATTCTGAATATGCTTTTTAATTTTTGCTAATTTGGTAGGTGAAAAATCAATAAGCAAACAAAAAGATCTCATCAAAAATTGCATTATTAAAAAATTTGCAATAAATGCAGGTTTTTACAGCATTATGCAACTCAGGCTTTTGGTTTTGAAAACTTACATTTATCTCTGAAGTAGAGAGAAAGTGAAAGGAAACATGGAAGCATGGGCAAAAAGTGAACCCTCAGTGGTCTTTGTATCTTTAGGGTGGGTACAAAGTTAGTTTCTTCTTGCTGTTTCCAGAAAATCTCCCAGCATGTGGTGGTGATAGTAGCTTGTCTGCAAAATGGCTCCCATCAATTGCTTCCATCCCTGTATATGTTTACCATTCTCCCATCAAGGAGCAGAATCTCTTCCTTAATCATCTTAAATAACTGGCCTGTGTCTGCTTTGACCAATATAATATAACAGAAGTGATGCCAAACCAGTTTGGGGCCTTGCCTCTAAGAAGAGTGGTAGGTCTTCCTGGCTCTCTTGGAATGCATGCTCCAGTGGGAGCTGGCAGTCATGTACCCTGCCACACCGCGGAGAAGCCTGTACGTGATAGGCAGGAGGAGTTACATAGAGAGAGAGATGCTGACCTGATACCAACTCTTCTAGGCCAGGCACTAGATTATGAGTGGAGAAGCTTCAAATGATTCCAGCTACAGCTACCATCTGAATGTCCTTGGATGAATGCTGTTAAGTGAGAATCATTCCACTGACACCCATCAACTCTCATAACCATGCAAGAAGAGCAAAATTATTGTCATTTTAAGCCATTAGAAGTTAGAAATTATTTTCTCTCAGAATTTTGAAGACATTGCTCCTCTGTTGTCTTCTAGTTTCTAACGTGGCTCAAATCTTTGTATAAAATATGTATGTTTCTCTCTGTACACTTTGAAGATCTTTTCTTTGCTTCCAGGTTCTGAAATTTTATAATGATGTGCTGTGGTGTGTGTGTGTCTATTTTGGTTTTCCAGTGCTGCGTGCATCATATGGGAGCATCTTATGGTGGGCTTTTTCTCTCTGTAACCACATGTCCTTCAGTTCCCAGAAATTGACTTAGTTATTTTTTGGGTAAAATTTATTCATTCTGTTTTCATTCTTTGTTGTTTCTGGAATTCCTTTGATTCAGATATGAGGTCACGAGGGCTGATCACTTATTTTCTTTATTTTTTTCCTACTCCCCTTCTTCCTTTCCTTCCTTCCTTCCTCCCTCTTTCCCTCCCTCCCTCCCTCCCCCTTCCTTCTTTTGTACTCTTTGGGACAGTTCCTCGAATTAATCTCCCAAATATTCTCCTGAGTTATTAATTTCATCTTTTTATTTTTAAACTTCTGAAATCTCCATTCTATTCTCTGAATATTTGTTTTTATGGTACTCTCTTCTCTTATGATTGCAATATCTTCTTATCTCTGAGGACAATAGTAAGAATTGTTTTATGTGAATCTTTCTTCTGTTTTCATACTAAGTATTTTCTCCAAGTTTTCCCCTCTTTATTTAGGCTCTGTCTTTAATATTTGCATTCCTCCGGAATTCTAGGCCACTGTCTGATCACACTTAAGAGAGGATCATAAAAAGCTCAAAGTTTTGTGTCCATGCATGGAACATTTCGACCGTGGTCTTACTGTAGATTGATTTAACCAGCATCTTTCACTGGAGAATTTTCAGATCAGAATCTTTATAGTTTTTTCTCCTGGGCTGGTCAGATTTCCCAAAGACCATTGTTCAGTTTCCTATGTGGAAGGCAAAGGCTGGCCCCTGGTGTTTCCCACCAGAGTGTTTCAAATTTTATTTTAATAACATTAATTAAATTTCTGGCTTCAACGCAACATCCTTGACCTTTATTATCTATTTCACCCACTCCAGGTAACAAACATCTAGTATTCTGCTGGGGTTACAAAGTCCAATCTCTTAAAATATATGTATTTTCTAAAGTTGAAGATAGTAGAAGAAATGCCTTATTGTGATCTGAGCACTTACACAATGGATTTACATAGTCCGCACCAGGATGAATTTACTTTTGGCCAAGGCTAGGATTAGAAAGGCTTTAAGGAATCATTTTAACTATTTTGAGAGTAGAAGAGTTAAAAACATGACTCATTGAGGCTAAGTCTAGATAGGTAGCTGTTTTCAAATGCTGGGTTAAAGATGCCACTGCATGTTTTTCAGTGGGAAATCTCATGAAAAAATACATACTTTAGGGAGATTCATTTGGTGGTAATAAGCAGTATAGATGGAACCGTGGAGAGAGGTGGATAACCCAATTTGCATGGTATTTCCTCGCCCAGAATTAAAGTGACAAGGGCCTCCAGCAGGGTGATGGCAGTGGGAAAGGGAAGTTGTGAATGGGCGAGTTATAACAAAGGCAGAATTGACAGGATTTGGTGAATGATTTCTTATGGGGAGATATACCCCCCCGCCCCGCCTCCTTGCATAGGGAAGCATCATTCTAGGGAGCTGCCACCCTTGAGTTATTGTGTGCTGGAAGCTGGGTAAATTCCAGCTAGAGGTTAGTTTGTCCTCCACCGACCTGAGGCAGATTACTGCAAATTAAATTTCATGCTAACCTGCTCTAAGCCAGGGACACATCATTAAGTTTCAGGGTTATCTAGTTGATCATACTAAGAAATCTATTTCCACTGTTCCCTTGATGACAGTTGTGAAAATATTTTAATTGCAGTATGAAATCATTTGCAATATTTCACCAAGGCAATTATGGACCCTCTGAAATGCAATACTGAAAAAGGCACATGGGATGAAGCCATTACTTCTTGCTTAGCAAATGCTTCAATTTCTATGAATGGCTTTGACAGGGCTGCTAAAAATCCAAGTTCACTCTTTAAGCCAGGTGTGCACCAGCTAAGTGGGGTGGAGAATTGAATTACCTTGGGAGAAAATTAATACTCTCCTCCGTCTCTGGCCTCCTATGTCTATCTTGTTCTTTCAACTTCTGATAAAATTTATACTCCTCTGCAGGGTCAGAAATATTGGAGCCAATATGAGTTCAAATTGTGACATGAGGGAGACAGAGAAGAATTGAAGCAAAAGTATGTATATGTTTACTTGGAGATAACTGAAGAATGAAAAGGCAAGCAATACCCTTGACGTTTAATCAGGGGTTTGAAAGTTTACCAAGTGTTTGCCTTGATGTCCGGAACCCAGTGTTAAGACTTTGCCTGAAATCTGTCTGAAAGAATGCAGTGGGAAAAATGTATGGTGCTCTTGTAAAACTACACCCTGTGAAGAGAGAGGCGCATGATTACCAACTTGAGGATCAAGAAATCAAAGCCAGGTAAGTCAGAAGGAAAAGAGAAAATACAAGTTATCTGATGAGGAAGATACCTTTACAGGAGGAAGCTTCTGTGTCTGTGTGCCCTCCCTGTAGCGTGTCGTAGATGGCGATGGCCCTCCTAGGCAGGTAGGCAAGCACATGTGACCAAGTAGTGGGCAAATGAAGACCTATGGAAATATCAGAATTCATTTAGCCTCTAAATGACTGTAAACAGTTATTAGAGTCAATATATCCAGATGTATGAGGCTGTTAGGACTGCCAAAACAAAATTCCACAGACTAGATGGCTTAAGCAATAGGAATTTACTTTCTCACAGTTCTGAAGACTGGAAGTCCGAGATCCAGGTGTTGGCAGGTTTGGTTGTCTCAGGATTCTCTTCTTGGCCAGGTAGCCACTTCCTTGCTATGTCTTCACATGGCCTCTTTGTGTGTGATTGTCCCTGGTGTCTCTTCCTCTCATTATAGGGACACCAGTCTGTTTGGATTAGGCCCTCATCATTATGACCTAATTAACCTTAATTGTCTCTTAAAAGTCCTAATTTCCAAATATAGTCACATTCTAAGTTTCTGGGCATTAGGGCTTCAACATAAGAATTTGGGGGGCGCAGAAGTCAGTTCATAACACCAGGATTCTTATTTATTTATTTATTTACTTACTTACTGAAGTATATTTGACCCAAAACACTGTGTTCGTTTCAGGAGCACAACATAGTGATTCACTATTTCTTTTCTTTTTTTTTTTTGGCCACACCACATGGCATGTGGGGCATGTGGGATCTTAGCTCCCCAACCAGGGATCGAATCCGTGCCTCCTGCAGTGGAAGCTCGAATTCACAACCACTGGACTGCCAGGGAAGTCCTCTGATTCAGTATTTCTTTACATTACAAAGTGATCATCAGGAGAAGTCTAGTTACCATCTGTCACCAGTCACATTTATTACAATTACTATTGACTATATTCCCCATGCTGTTCATTTCATCCCTGTGACTCATTTATTTTGTAATTGGAAGTTTGTACCTCTTAATTCCCCTCTCCTATTTCACTTATCCTCCACGCTCCTCCCCTCTGGCAATTACATGTTTGTTCTCTGAATCTGTGAGTCTGTTTCTGTTTTGTTCTGTTTGTTCACTTGTTTTGTTCTTTAGATTCTATATGTGAGTGAAATCATGTGGTATTTGTCTTTGTCTGACTTACTTCACTTAGCATAATACCTTCTGGGTCCATCCATGTCATCAGAAATGGCAAGATTTCATTCTTTTTTTTTGGCTGACTAATATTCAAGTGTATATACATACATACATATGTGTGTGTGTGTGTGTGTATATATATATATACACACACACACATATATATAATCTTTTTTCATTCGCCTATCAATGGACACTTAAGTTGCTTCCGTATCTTGACTATTATGAATAACGCTTCAGAGAACATAGTGCTGCATTTGTCTTTTTGATTAATGTTTTTGTTTTCTTTGGCAAAGTACCCAGAAGTGGAATGACTAGATCATCTGGTAGTTCTATTTTTAAACTTTTGAGCAGCCGCCACTGTTTTCCATAGTGGCTGCACCAATTTACATTCCTACCAACAATGTATGAGACTCCCATTTCCTCACAGACTTGTCAACACCTGTTATTTGTTTTCTTTTTGATAATAGGCATTCTGACATGTGTGAGGTGGTATCTCATTGTGGTTTTGATTTGTATTTCCCCGATGATTAGTGATGTTGAACGTATTTTCAGGTGTTCGTTAGCCATCTATATGTCTTCTTTGGAAAAATGTCTATTCAGGTCTTCTGCCTATTTTTAAATCAGGTTTTGTGGGGGTTTTTTGGTGATGAGTTATATGAATTCTTTGAATATTTTGTATATTAACCCCTTATCAGATGTATCACTTGCAAATATATTTTCCCATTGAATAGGCTGCCTTTTCACTTTGTTGATAGTTTCCTTCGCCATACAAAAACTTTTTAGTTTGATGTAGTTCATCTTGTTTGGTACTCTCTGTGCTTCCTGGATGTCTGTTTTCTTTCCCAGGTTAGTGAAGTTTTCAGCTGTTATTCCTCAACTGAGTTCTTTTGTCCCTTTCTCTCTCTCTTCTCCTTCTAAGACCCCTGTAGTGAGAATGTTAGCAGTCTCGATATTGTCCCAGAGGTCTCTTAAACTGTCCTCATTTTTTAAAATTCTTTTTTTTTATTGTTGTTCTGCTAACATGATTTCCTCTACTCTGTCTTCCAGTTCACTAATCTACTTCTCTGTATCATCTAATCTGCTGTTCATTCCTACTAGAGTTTTATATTTTGTTTTCTTTTTTGTTTTTTTTAAATTTTTGGCTGCATTGGGTCTTCATTGCTGAGTGGGCTTTCTCTAGTTGTGGCGAGCAGGGGCTACTCTTTGTTGCAGTGTGCGGGCTTCTCATTGCAGTGGCTTCTCTTGTTGCGGAGCATAGGCTCTAGGTGCGCAGCCTTTACTAGTTGTGGCTCGCGGGCTCTAGAGCACAGGCTCAGTAGTTGTGGTGCAAGGGCTTAGTTGCTCCGCGGCTTGTAGGATCTTCCTGGACCAGGGCTTGAACCTGTGTCCCCTGCATTGGCAGATGGATTCTTAACCACTGCACCACCAGGGAAGTCTCTAGTGTATTTTTAATTTCAGTTATTGTATTCTTCAGCTCTGTCGAGTCTTCTTTATATTTTCTAACCTAATGTTAAAATTGTCACTGTGTTCATCCACTCTTCTCCAAAGTTTATTGAGCATCTTTATGATTGTTACCTTGAACTCTTTGTCAGATAGATTGCTTATCTCCATTTTTCTTAGTTCTACTCTGTAGTTTTATCTTGTTCCTTCATTTGTAATATGTTCCTCTGTTGCCTCATTTGTCTAATTCTGTTTTTGTTTCTATGTGTTAGGTAGGATGGTTATATTTCCCAATCTTGGAGAAGTGGCCTTATGTAGGAGATGTCCTATGGGGTCCAATGAGTCTGCAAGCAACAGCACACTCCTCTCTGGTTATAAGAGCTACGTGCTCTAGGGATATCCCCTATGTGGGCTGCATGGGCCCTTCTGTTGTGGTGAGGCTGACTCCTCTCGGCATGCTGGTAGGCAGGGCTTGCCCCGTCCCAGTTGTCTGCCAGGCCAGGTGTTGTGTGGAGGCTTCTGGCCTGCTGGTGGGTGGGGCCATGTCTCATGGTTGCTGGTGTTGGGGTCCAGGGGACCCAGGGCTGGTGTTGGCCTGCTGTGGGCAGGTAATCCCCCAGTTCTAATAGGCTAGAGAGCAGATTCCATAGTGGGGCTTATTAGCGCCAGTGTCCTTGTGGTAATATGAGCTCTCCAAAATTGCTGCCACCAGTGTCTATGCTTACAGCAGGATTCCCAGTTACCTCCTGCGCCTCTGGGACTTCAAGATCAGCAAGTGGGTCTGACCCAGGCTCCTTTAAAATTACTGCCTCAGTGCTGGGACTTGGAGTGTGTGAGATTTTGCATGCAGTCTTTAAGAACTGAGTCTTTGTTTCCTACAGCGCTCCAGCTGTCCTGTACGCAAGGCTTACTGGCCTTTAAAGCCAGGAGTTCTGGGGGCTTGTATTCTCAGTGCCTGACCCCTGGGCTGGGGAACCCAATGTGGAGCTTAAACTGCTTGCTCTCTTGGGAGAATTTCTGCGATTGTGGTTATCCTCCTGTCTGTGGGCTGCCTACGCAGAGGTGTGGGTCTTGACTATACTATGTCTCTCTTCTCCTACTCATCTTGTTGTGGTTCCTTCTTTATATCTTTAGCTGTGGAAAATGTTGTATGCTAGTTTTCAGGTCATTCTCATTGATAGTTGCTCTGTAAATAGTTGTAATTTTGGTGTGGGAGGAGGTGAACTCAGGGTCTTCCTACTCCACCATCTTAGTCACACCCCTCTTAACACCAGAATTCTTCATTTTTCTTCCCCCAAAGAGCTCCTTTCCTAAGCTTCACCATCTTAACAAATCAAATTCCATCCTTCTCGTTGCTCAGACCAAAAATCCTAAGTTTAACCCTGACTTCCTTTTTATTCTCATATCCCACATCCAATAAGCCAGTGGTCCCCAACCTTTTTGGCACCAGGGACCGGTTTCATGGAAGACAGTTTTACCATGGACTGGGGGTTGGGGGAATGGTTTCAGGATGATTCAAGCACATTACATTTATTGTGCACTTTATTTCTATTATTATTACATTGTAATATATAATGAAATGATTATACAACTCACCATAATGCAGAATCAGTGGGAGCCCTGGGCTTGTTTTCACTTGCCACTCACTGATAGGGTTTTGATAAATTGATAAATCAATTGCAAGCAATTGATTTATTATGATCTCTGTGCAGTCAAATCTCTCTGCTAATGATAATCTGTATTTGCAGCTGCTCCCCAGCGCTAGCATCACCACCTCAGCTTCACCTCAGATCATCAGGCATTAGATTCTCATAAGGAGCATGCAATCTAGATCCCTCACATGTGCAGTTCACAGTAGGGTTCGCGCTCCTATGAGAATCTAATGCTTCCGCTGATCTGACAGGAGGCGGAGCTCAGGTGGTAATGTGAGCGATGGGGAGTGGCCGTAAATACAGATGAAGCTTTGCTCATTCACCCGCCCCTTACCTCCTTCTGTGCAGCCCAGTTCCTAACAGGCCAAGGACCAGTACCAGTGTGTGACCCAGGGGTTGGGGGCCCCTGCAATAAGCAAATCCTGTTGGATTTAATACAAAATACATGCAGAATATGATCCTTTTTTACCACTTCCACTGCTCTAGTCTAATCTGTCTCACTGGATTAGAGCCTCCTGAACCTCTTAAGTGGTAACCTCTTAAGTGGTCTTCCATCTCCTCCTCTTGCCCCTTTCAGTCTCATCTCCATGTTCCCTATATAAAAAGCAAACTTTGACAATATTTTATCTTAGTATAGATCTCTTCTTAGCACCCATCAGCACTTGAAATGTATGTGTGTGTGTGTGTATGTGTGTGCATATGTGTGTACATAAATATGTATATATACTTTGTAGTCTCTGTTTCTCTCCACTAAAATGTAAACTCACAAGAGCAAGACTTTGTTGTTTTGTTCCTTGACGTATTTCCAGTGCTTTGAACAATGTCTGGCACACTAAAAAAATCATGCTTAATAAATATCACTTGAATGAGTAAAATGAACGTATGCCTATATCTGCATACTATGTTAGCTACACTTTGCTTTACCTCTCCCACTTTTATCTCAGTTGGTGCTTCCTGGAATAAAAGGACCATTAGGAAGCCCAACAAGTACCTACTGTGTGGCTGCAGAGGCTACAAAAAATGAATATATGATGCTGGTCTAGTAGGGGTAAGAGACACAAAGAAATGAAAGTAGAGGTACAAAAATACATAAATGTCAAGGAAGTGGAAGAAAGATTAAATATGTGGTCTTTGAGTGAAGACTATTATTATGAGTCAAAGAACACTTCTCTAAAATAGAACCTGGACTGAAGAAGGAAGTTAGATGGGTGAAGGATATTAAAAGTGATAAAAAATGTTGTGCTTTTATGTCCTTTTTTAGGCTACTAGAACATGGTTGCTAGCCATGGGTATTTAGAGAGAATTCCCAGGCTTAAGACTGATTTCCCAAGTTGCAAGAGACAAACACCACCAAGTCTATATTGTTTGTAAAAAATCTTTGGGAAACTACAATTCAGCTGGCAGTAGTCATATTGTTCTTTGCGCAGAGCATTACATTTTGTACTCCTGTTGATTGATTTCAAAGTAAACCCAGGGGAAGAAATATTTCTTCCCATGGTCAATTTTAAGGAAAACAAAATCTGAATAAGTGGAAGTAAACTTTCATTGTAGTTAACTCAAACTTAAAAAAGTTAGTTAAGTTTACAGAATACATTCACTATATCTAAAGAGAGAGAAATCGTTGGACCTTGAGTTTTATCAGAAGAGAAGAAGTATACACAATTAGTCTTGATATGTGAATATCCTTTAGAGCTACAGATTTTAAAATACCTGAATTGGTACAACTGTACAGAATTAAAAGTTTTAAATCAATTACAATGGATTATTAATGCATATTTGCATATATCTATAAATATGCATAATGATTTTCTCTACGAAATTCGAAGATATTGAAAGTATTTATACAGTGAAAGAGCTAGTAAATTTTTTACTCAGAGATTAAATTATATTGAAGGTGGTATTTTGTCTTCTTCAACTTTGAATTTCTGTCAGTTAACACTGTGTTGGCTTAAAGTAGATTCTCAACAAATGTTAGTGCAATTGAAATTGAGTGACAGTAGATGAGCTTCTTCAAGTTACATCTGAAAGAGGCGTTTTAGTATTTGTCTAACAGGCACTTACACTGCACACCTTACTGAGAGGGTGGTATTATTGTCTTGGATTTATAAACAAGAAAAATGAAGCATAATGAAAGAGCAAGATTCATATAGATCACCAACAAATCAACAGCAACAGTAGTGTAAAATTTGGGGGGACTGTTTTTTTCAGAATATCTAGTCATACCTCGACTTGATCATATGGGATAATAAACTTAACCCCATTTTACAGAGCAGGAGAATGAGATCCAAGACAATAGTCATTGCCTGAGGACAAACTGATAATTAATAGAATGAGGCAGGATGGTGGGAAGCATTGTTCTTCTGGTATGAATTTTACTCCTCTTTCTATCGGAGCACGTCACATCTTTTGACAAGTAACATTTCTCCCACCATTTCATTCTCTCTTTTATACTTCCTAGCAATTAGTATTCTGTATTCCTGAGGATGTGGGCTCTAGCTAATCACAGACATATTTACTTTCATATTGTTAGACATAAACTAACAGAAGTAATATTGTAGCTCCCCTAATATTTTCCTGAAGTTAGGAGTCATGTAAAAGTATGTGCCATCATAGATTTTTTTTTTTTTTTTTTTTTTTTTTTTTTTGCATATGCGGGCCTCTCACTGTTGTGGCCTCTCCCGTTGCGGAGCACAGGCTCCGGACACGCAGGCTCAGCGGCCATGGCTCTCGGGCCCAGTCGCTCTGCGGCATGTGGGATCTTCCCGGACTGGGGCACGAACCCGTGTCCCCTGCATTGGCAGGCGGACTCTCAACCACTGCGCCACCAGGGAAGCCCCATCACAGATTTTTGACAAGGGTGCCAAGACCGTTCAATGAGGAAAAGAAAATCTTTTCAAAAAATGGTGTTAGGAAAACCGAATATCTACATTCAAAAGAATGAAATTATAGTCTTACTTTACACTATATGCAGCCGTTAACTCAAAATGTATCAAAGGGCTTCCCTGGTGGCGCAGTGGTTGAGAGTCCGCCTGCCGGTGCAGGGGACGCGGGTTCGTGCCCCGGTTCGGGAAGATCCACATGCCGCGGAGCAGCTAGGCCCGTGAGCCATGACCGCTGAGCCTGCGCGTCCGGAGCCTGTGCTCCGCAACGGGAGAGGCCACAACAGTGAGAGGCCCACGTACCGCAAAAAAAAAAAAAAAAAAAAAAAAAAAATGTATCAAAGATCTAAATGTAAGAGCTAAACGTATAAAACGCATAGAAGAAAACATAGGGATAAGCTTCATGATTTTACATTTGGCAATGATTTCTTGGCTATAAGTTGAAAGCACAGGCAACAAAATAAAAAATAGAGAAATTGAACTTTATCAAAATTAAAAACTTTAGTGCTGGGGCTTCCCTGGTGGCGCAGTGGTTGAGAGTCCGCCTGCTGTTGCAGGGGACACAGGTTCGTGCCCCGGTCTGGGAAGATCCCGCATGCCGCGGAGCGGCTGGGCCCGTGAGCCATGGCCACTGAGCCTGTGCGTCCGGAGCCTGTGCTCCGCAACGGGATAGGCCACAACAGTGAGAGGCCCGCGTACCGCAAAAAAAAAACCCAAAAACTTTAGTGCATCAAAGGAGACTATCAACAGAGTGAAAAGGCATGGGAGAAAATATTTGCAACTGATAGGGGTTAATATTCAGAATATCCTAAACTCAATAACAACCAAAACCCCCAAATAATTAGATTAAAAATGGGCAAAGTACTTGGATAGACATTTCTCTAAAGAAGATATACAGATGTCCAATAAGCACACAAAAAGATGCAGAACATCACTAATCATTAGGGAAATGCAAATCAAAACCACAATGAGATAATATGTCATACCCATCAAGATGGCTATTTAAAAAAAAACACAGAAAACAACAATTGCTGACGAGCATGTGGAGAAATTTGAGCCTTTGTGCATTGCTGGCGGGAATGTAAAATGGTGCAGCCATTATGGAAAACATGGTGGTTCCTCAAAAAACTTAAACATGCAATTACCATGTGATTAAGAAATTCCACTTCAGTGAATTAGAAAGTATTGAAGAATAGAAGACAGAGACTCAAATAGTTACTTACACCAATGTTCACAGCATCGTTACTCACAATAGCCAAAAGGTGTAAAGAACCCAAGTATCCATTAACTAATAAATGGATACCCAAATGTGGCTCTAATGGGAACACACATAACTGAAAGTGCTTCAGTCTTAAAAAAAAGTAATGAAATTGTAAAATGTGTTACAACATGGTTGCATCTTGAAGACATTATGCTAAGTGAAGTAAGCCAGGCAAAAAAGACAATTATTGTATGGTTCCACTTATACTAGATACCTGGAGAAGTCAAATTCATAGAGACAGAAAATAGAATGGTGGTTGCCAGGGCTGGGAGAGAGAGAGAATGGAGAGTTAAGGCTTAATCAGTACAGAGTTTCAGTTTGGGAAGATGAAAAATTTGGGAGATGCAGGGTGGTGATGACTGCACAATGTGAATGTACTTAATGCCAATGAACTATATACCTGAAAATGGTTAAAACGGTAACTTTTACATTATGTGTATTTTACTACACTAAAAAGTTTATGCCGTTATAAGGAGGACCTAGTTTTATATTCAGAACTCTGTGTTACAGAGACCAAAGTATACATCTTCAAATGTAGAAAAAGTTTACTTTATAGTCAAACATAAGACTATATCTACCATAACGGAGACTGAAAATATTATACAGATCATGGCCAATGTCATTTAGCTCTTAGTAGCAAGGCCTCTTTCCACTCTTCAGTGGCCAGTGGGAGGAATTAAAATACCTTTCTTCTGCGCATGCTCTGCAGGAGGAAATTGCTGCAGCTGTGCGTGGGGAGTGTGCAGAGTGTGCGTGGGGGAGAGATGCTTACAGATTTCTCCTTTCTCAACTGGTTGTTTCTTTTTCCCTTTATTTCTGAATATCAGTTCTAAGAGTCAATCTGTGTCATGTCCCCTTGCCTCCCTCTTCTTAGATTGGGCCTTTGATCAATGCAGCAGTCATGAAACCCCCCAGGCCATCCTTTGCAATGAAGAGCCCAGAAAAGATCCTTCAGGGGTAAAATGAATAGTAAACAGTGGGCCTCAACCACTCCTGTATCTATAATTTTTTAATTCAGCCATAACCGAGTGAAAGAGAATGTTTCTTCAACAGGCATTTTGCGACAGGAAGAATCATCAGTTTCTTTTGGTTTTATAAACACGGCATAAAGTAAAGTAATACCTTGAGCCTTCTCTCTTGCATTCTGTTTTCCATATCTTCCCTCCACATTCTTTCTAACTTGCATCTTGGGGTATATAGTCTTTTCCCTTCTGGTAGATGGAGTCCAAATTCTTTAGCACAAGCTCTAAGCCTTTCCTGCCTAGGGCTCTTCCTGCCTACCCTAATCTCTCATGGTTGCCACCATACCGTCCCCGTTCTCCGGCGATGCTAAATGCAGCACAACTCTCTAAAAGTGCCTTACTTACTGTCGCTCCCACTTTGCCTCTGGAAATGCTATTCCCTCTGTGTAGACTACTTGACCTCCTCCAACACCATGTCACCTCCTCTGTGAAGCCCACCTGCTCACACGAAGAAGAATCAACTGCATCTGCCTTAGTGATTTCTCAGCGTCTTGTATACCTTTATTACAGCACTGATGACATTGCTGCATTTGATGATATGCCTGTGTCCCCTGCTGGAAAATAGAGACTTTTCTACTTGTCTCATCAGATACATAGACTGGCACACTTCAGGAATATTTTTTTGAATGGATGAATGAATAAATGAATACATTTCCCATTGCCTGATTCTTTAACAACAGCAAAACCAACACTGGACTTTATGGGTATCTCACAGCCAGACAGTAAGAATGTAAACTAAAAGATGTTGATCAAAATTTTAATAATTGTAGCAAAAATTCTAAAGGGATGGCATTAGTCACCCCATCAGCAGATATTAACGGAGTGTCTGCTATTTATTTACTGGTTTGACCGGTCACCACTTCTGTACCAGCTACGCTTCATACATCTACACCAAGTGGACAACTGAGGCTCCAACTTAAGAGGGCACCAAGATTCGTAAGATTATAATAGAAAGTCAGGTGATTGTTACTAAAATAATTTTCTGACTTCTGAAATAGAAGCTTTGAGCAAAAGTGATTTCCCTTCTCATTTATATGGTTTTAGTATCAAATTGGCCACTTGTGCTCCCCAGGCCATTTCTCAATTATACTAACCTACTCAGTAGGGTGAAATTGACTTGCACTGACCTGAAACAAATGACATTACCTCCTCAGACTCTCTGGTATCATTTCAGCAACTCTGGGAGTATTAGCAATGGGCACTGCCCTGGTTTTGTCTTGGTTGAATTTCATTCAGGGCAAAGACTTTTGGATCATTTGCAGATTCGTAGAATGTTAGTGCTGGAAAGAGTCCTTTGTGGTTACCTTTTCTCAATGTTCTCATTTTAAAGATGGGGACACTGAGTCCAAGGTGAGTCAAGTGATTGCTGAGGGTCCCAGAGCCAGCTGGTGGCAGGCTTGCCTTAGAGTTCTGCTTTCCTATCTGTGAGGCTAGCATTTTGCTCGCCACCCTGGGCTGCTTCTCACAAATGAGTCCTGGCTTTATGTATTCAATCCAGGGCAGTGCAAGTATATGCAGCCATGTGTACATTGAAGGCTTTCAAATTATATCTTTAAAATTGAAGTTAGTTTAAGCCCAGGCTTTGAATTTATTCACCATTTAGGAAAATAGATGTATGTGATATTCTCAACTCACTGAACCATAATCTTTCTACAAAATACTAATAAAATACACAGTGTGATCCAGCTTCTCATTTCTCTCCTCCCCGTTCACCCTCCTTCCATCTGAAGCCCTCTATTTGAAGGCAGTGACATGCATCTAGCCCTTTCCTGATAACCTTCATTATAAAATGGGCAAGACAGAGACCCCTTGGCCATGGGAGCACCAGCACTTGCAGATTAAGAATCCATTTCACAGAAGAGCTGAAACCAGATGAAAACAAAAATGCATGGCAGTTTAGAAATTCCCTTCAAGAAAGAGAGCTGAAAGAAAATAAATCCAAGAATATGTATACTTTTAGTTGACACATGAAATGTAAAGACTACAATGTCTCCATTCAAAGAAGATAGTAGCTGAGTTTCTGAAAGACCCTTAAAGACTCATCGGATTTTGGAGCAGATTGAGTTTAACGAGGTGGGGAAGGGAAAACAGTGGTGGATGGAGAGAGTGGGATTGCAAGGAGGCCCATGCTGCAGCTCAGAGTTGCTATCTCTCCTTGTGTGCTGAACAGTCTAAGCTGTCCCGAAGCTGTGCCACTGGCAGCAGGGAGAGCGGTGAGCCTTGAGTCAGGAGGCCTGTGGTTGAGACAGCACTTTTGCTTTTGCTGTGGATACTCACCTGGAAAATACTGGGGCAGGATCAAACAACCTTATAGCTTTTGCATTCTGGGCTTGTGGATTTTACTTCTGAGTTCACAAAACAAAGAAACATGATAAGAGAAAATATGCTGAAAGTGTTGCTTTGGTTAATTCCTGGTCTTGTATTGTTTACTCTGTTTAGCCATTAGCTTGATGGACAGGAAGTGATGGGGAATCACAGAGGAGGAGCCTAGAGTAGGTCCTCTCCTCCACCTAAAGGATATAGTCCTTCTTCAAAGATGCTGCTGGGCTTGGTCCATACCTGCCTTGTCTGAAATATTGGTACTCTACTTAGCAACTATGGACCTTGGACAAGTCCTTTTTGGATCTTTAGAGGCGACTAATTCATAATTCTGAAGACTTCTGCTTTCACAGGTGATTAGCAGTCACCTGCCAGTAACCAATCCAGCAAGTTAGTAAGGGCTACCAACATTTCTTCTTAATTTAAAACTACTGCCTTGCTAGTATTTACTGAGGCCCAGAATTCAGGACTCTTCTCAGAGTCTTGTTGCAAAGTTTCTGGGCACAGATCCACGTGCAGGAAGAAAGTAGGATGGCCTTTTAGATATTAGTGGGGGACGTCAGTATTGTCTTGGCTCACTGATGGTTTTCAATGGCTGATTTAGCTTTGTAATTGTAAATTACCTTTATATCATCACCATTTAGTTCACGAGTCGTTAATCCTTCAGCATATCATGTGTATCTGTACTTTTTCTGAAAGAAGATCTAAGATATATTTGCACTGCTCTTCCACCCATATCCAAATTCCTAAAGCAGGCATATTCACGGTGCTCCTGTACTTGGCTTCTATTATGACAGTTCATTGGCAACTGGCTGGCTGTGAATACTTTGCCACATACTATCAAGGCAAGCCTTCTAAAATTAATCAGTTAACCTTAAGTTCATAGAATACTATTATTCACATAATATCGATGTATATACTACTATACTTGTTTTTTTCTTTTGAATTTTACTTTATTTTTTATACAGCAGGTTCTTATTAGTTATCCATTTGATACATATTAGTGTATCCATGTGAATCCCAATCTCCCAATTCATCACACCACCACCCCCACCCCCCCTCCATTTTCCCCCCTGGTGTCCACACGTTTGTTCTCTACATCTGTATCTCTATTTCTGCCCTGCAAACCGGTTCATCTGTACCATTTTTCTAGGTTCCACATATATGTGTTAATATACGATACTTCTTTTTCTCTTTCTGACTTACTTCACTCTGTATGACAGTCTCTAGATCCATCCATGTCTCTACAATTGACCCAATTTCGTTCCTTTTTATGGCTGAGTAATATTCCATTGTATATATGTACCACATCTTCTTTATCCATTCGTCTGTCGATGGGCATTTAGGTTGCTTCCATGACCTGGCTATTGTAAATAGTGTTGCAATGAACATTGGGGTGGCATGTGTCTTTTTTTTTTTTTTTTTTTTACGGTATGCGGGCCTCTCACTGTTGTGGCCTCTCCCGTTGTGGAGCACAGGCTCCGGACGTGCAGGCTCAGTGGCCATGGCTCACGGGCCTAGGTGCTCCGTGGCATGTGGGATCTTCCAAGACCGGGGCACAAACTCGTGTCCCCTGCATCGGCAGGTGGACTCTCAACCACTGTGCCACCAGGGAAGCCCTACATGTGTCTTTTTGAATCATGGTTTTCTCTGGGTATATGCCCAGTAGTGGAATTGCTGGGTCATATGGTAATTCTATTTTTAGTTTTTTAAGGAACCTCCATACTGTTCTCCATAGTGAATGTATCAATTTACATTCCCACCAACAGTGCAAGAGGGTTCCCTTTTCTCCACACCCTCTCCAGCATTGGTTGTAGATTTTCTGATGATGCCATTCTCACTGGTGTGAGGTGATACCTCATTGTAGTTTTGATTTGCATTTCTCTAGTAATTAGTGATGTTGAGCAACTTTTCATGTGCTTCCTGGCCATCTGTATGTCTTCTTTGGAGAAATGTCTATTTAGGTCTTCTGCCCATTTTTGGATTGGGTTGTTTGTTTTTTTAATATTGAGCTGCATGAGTTGTTTATATATTTTGGAGATTAATCCTTTGTCTGTTGATTTGTTTGCAAATATTTTCTCCCATTCTGAGAGTTGTCTTTTCGTCTTGTTTATGGTTTCCTTTGCTGTGCAAAAGCTTTGAAGTTTCATTAGGTCCCATTTGTTTATTTTTATTTCCATTACTCTAGGAGGTGGATCAAAAAAGATCTTGCTGTGATTTATGTCAAAGAGTGTTCTTCCTGTTTTCCTCTAATAGTTTTATAGTGTCCGGTCTTACATTTAGGTCTCTAATCCATTTTGAGTTTATTTTTGTGTATGCTGTTAGGGAGTGTTCTAATTTCATTCTTTTACATGTAGCTGTCCAGTTTTCCCAGCACCACTTATTGAAGAGACTGTCTTTTCTCCATTGTATATCCTTGCCTCCTTTGTCATAGATTAGTTGACCATAGGTGTGTGGATTTATCTCTGGGCTTTCTACCCTGTTCCGTTGATCTGTATTTCTGTTTTTGTGCCAGTACCCTACTGTCTTGATTACTGTAGTTTTGCAGTATAGTCTGAAGTCCAGGAGGCTGATTCCTCCAGCTCCGTTTTTTTTCCCTCAAGACTGCTTTGGCTATTTGGTGTCTTTTTTGTCTCCATACAAATTTTAAGATTTTTTGTTCTAGTTCTTTAAAAAATGCCGTTAGTAATTTGATATTGATTGCATTGAATCTGTAGATTGCCTTAGGTAGTATAGTCATTTTCACAATATTGATTCTTCCAATACAAGAACATGGTATATCTCTCCATCTGTTGGTATCATCTTTAATTTCTTTCATCAGTGTCTTATTGTTTTCTGCTAACAGGTGTTTTGTCTCCCTAGGTAAGTTTATTCCTAGGTATTTTATTCTTTTTGTTGCAGTGGTAAATGGGAGTGTTTCCTTAATTTCTTTTTCAGAATTTTCATCATTAGTGTATAGGAATGCAAAAGATTTCTGTGCATTAATTTTGTATCCTGCAAGTTTACCAGGTTCATTGATTAGCTCTAGTAGTTTTCTGTTGGCATCTTTAGGATTATCTATATATAGTATCATGTCATCTGCAAACAGTGACAGTTTTACTTCTTCTTTTCCAATTTGTATTCCTTTTATTTCTTTTTCTTCTCTGATTGCCGTGGCTAGGACTTCCAGAACTCTGTTGAATAATAGTGGCAAGAGTGGACATCCTTGTCTTGTTCCTGATCTTAGTGGAAATGCTTTCAGTTTTTCACCATTGAGAATGATGTTTGCTGTGGGTTTGTCATATATGGCCTTTAATATGTTGAGGTAGGATCCCTCTATTCCCCCTTTCTGGAGAGTTTTTATCATGAATGGGTGTTGAATTTTGTCAAAAGTGTGTTCTGCAGGCTTCCCTGTTGGCGCAGTGGTTGAGAGTCCACCTGCCAATGCAGGGGACACGGGTTCGTGCCCCGGTCCGGGAAGATCCCACATGCCGCAGAGTGGCTGGGCTCGTGAGCCATGGCCGCTGAGCCTGCACGTTTGGAGCCTGTGCTCCGCAACAGGAGAGGCCACAGCAGTGAGAGGCCCGTGTACCGCAAAAAAAAAAAAAAAAGAAAAGAAAGAAAAGAAAGAATGCTTGTTCTGCATCTATTGAGATAATCATGTTTTTTATTCTTCAATTTGTTAATATGGTGTATCACATTGATTGATTTGCATATATTGAAGAATCCTTGCATCCCTGGGATAAATCCCACTTGATCATGGTGTTTGATCCTTTTAATGTGTTGTTGGAATCTGTTTGCTAGTATTTTGTTGAGGATTTTTGCGTTTATATTCATCAGTGATATTGGTTTGTAATTTTCTTTTTTTGTAGTATCTTTGTCTGGTTTTGGTATCAGAGTGATGGTGGCCTCATAGAGTGAGTTTGGGAGTGTTCCTTCCTCTGCAAATTTTTGGAAGAGTTTGAGAAGGATGGTGTTAGCTCTTCTCTAAATGTTTGATAGAATTCACCTGTGAAGCCATCTGGTCCTGGACTTCTGTTTGTTGGAAGATTTTTAATCACAGCTTCAAATCCATTACTTGTGATTGGTCTGTTCGTATTTTCTATTTCTTCCTGGTTCAGTCTTGGAAGGTTATACCTTTCTAAGAATTTGTCCATTTCTTCCAGGTTGTCCATTTTATTGGGATAGAGTTCCTTGTAGTAGTCTTTTAGGATGCTTTGTATATCTGCGGTGTCTGCTGTAACTTCTTTTTCTAATTAATTTCTAAATTTATAGATTTGAGTCCTCTCCCTCTTTTTCTTGAGGAGTCTGGCTAATGTTTTATCAATTTTGTTTATCTTCTCAAAGAACCAGCTTTTAGTTTGATTGGCCTTTGCTATTGTTTTCTTTGTTACTATTTCATTTATTTCTGCTCTGATCTTTATGATTTCTTTCCTTCTACTAACTTTGGGTTTTGTTTGTTCTTCTTTCTCTAGTTCCTTTAGGTGTAAGGTTAGAATGTTTATTTGAAATTTTTCTTGTTTCTTGAGGTAGGCTTGTATTGCTATACACTTCCCTCTTAGAGCTGCTTTTGCTGCATCCCATAGGTTTTGGGTTGTCGTGTTTTCATTGTCATTTGTCTCTAGGTATTTTTTGATTTCCTCTTTGAGTTCTTCAGTGACCTCTTGGTTACTTAGTAACATATTGTTTAGCTTCCATATGTTTGTACTTTTTAAAGATATTTTCCTGTAATTGATATCTAATCTCATAGCATTGTGGTCAGAAAAGATACTTGATATGATTTCAATTTTTTTAAATTTACCAAAGCTTGATTTGCGACCCAAGATATGATCTCTCCTGGAAAATGTTCCATGAGCACTTGAGAAGAAAGTGTAATCTGCTGTTTTTGGATGGAATGTCCTATAAATATCAATTAAGTCCGTCTTGTTTAATGTATCATTTAAAGCTTGTGTTTCCTTATTTATTTTCATTTTGGATGATCTGTCCATTGGTGTAAGTGAGGTATTAAAGCCCCCAACTATGATTGTGTTACTGTCAATTTCCTCTATTATAGCTGTTAGTGGTTGCCTTATGTATTGAGGTGCTCCTATGTTGGGTGCAGAAATATTTACAATTGTTATATCTTCTTGGATTGATCCCTTGTTCATTATGTAGTGTCCTTCCTTGTCTCTTGTAACATTCTTTATTTTAAAGTCTATTTTATCTGATATGAGTATTGCTACTGCATCTTTCTTTTGACTTCCATTTGCATGGAATATCTTTTTCCATCCCCTCACTTTCAGTCTGTATGTGTCCCTAGGTCTGAAGTGGGTCTCTTGTAGACAACACATATATGGGTCTTGTTTTTGCATCCATTCAGCGAGCCTGTGTCTTTTGGTTGGAGCATTTAATCCATTCATGTTTAAGGTAATTATCTATATGTATGTTCCTATTACCATTTTCTTAATTGTTTTTGTAGGTCATTTTGTTCTCTTGTGTTTCCTACTTAGAGAAGTTCCTTTAGCATTTGTTGTAGTGCTGGTTTGGTGGTGCTGAATTCTCTTAACTTTTGCTTGTCTGTAAAGCTTTTGATTTCTCCATCAAATCTGAATGAGATCCTTGCCGGATAGAGTAATCTTGGTTGTAGGTTCTTCCCTTTCATCACTTTAAATATATCATGCCTCTCCCTTCTGTCGTGTACAGTTTCGGCTGAAAAATCAGCTGTTAACCTTATGGGAGTTCCCTTGTATGTTATTTGTCATTTTTCCGTTGTTGCTCTCAATAATTTTTCTTTGTCTTTAATTTTTTACCAATTTGATTACTATGTGTCTCAACATGTTTCTCCTTGGGTTTATTCTGTATGGGACTCTCTGCACTTCCTGGACTTGTGTGGCTATTTCCTTTCCCATGTTAGGGAAATTTTCAACTATAATCTCTTCAAATATTTTCTTGGGTCCGTTCTCTCTCTCTTCTCCTTCTGGGACCCCTATAATCCGAATGTTATTGCATTTAATGTTGTCCCAGAGGTCTCAGGCTGTCTTCATTTATTTTCTTTCTTTTTTCTTTCTTCTGTTCCATAGCAGTGAATTCTACCATTCTGCCTTCCAGGTCACTTATCCGTTCTTCTGCCTCAGTTATTCTGCTCTTGATTCCTTCTAGTGTAGTTTTCATTTCAGTTATTGTATTGTTCATCTCTGTTTGTTTGCTCTTTAATTCTTCTAGGTCTTTGTTAAACATTTATTGCATCTTCTCAATCTTTGCCTCCATTCTTTTTCCGAGGTCCTGGATCATCTTCACTATCAGTATTCTGAATTATTTTTCTGGAAGTTTGCCTATCTCCACTTCATTTAGTTGTTTTTCTGGGGTTTTATCATGTTCCTTCATCTGGTACATAGCCCTCTGCCTTTTCATCTTGTCTATCTGTGAATGTGGTTTTTGTTCCACAGGCTGCAGGATTGTAGTTCTTCTTGCTTCAGCTGTCTGCCCTCTGGTGGATGAGGCTATCTAAGAGGCTTGTGCAAGTTTCCTGATGGGAGGGACTGGTGGTGGGCAGACCTGGGTGTTGATCTGGTGGGCAGAGCTCAGTAAAGCTTTAATCTGCCTGTCTGCTGATGGGTGGGGCTGGGTTCCCTCCCTGTTGGGTGTTTGGTCTGAGGCGACCCAACACGGACCCTACCCAGCCTCTTTGGTGGGGCTAATGGCAGACTCTGGGAGGGCTCATGCCAAGGAGTACTTCCCAGAACTTGTGCTGCCAGTGTCCTCGTCCCCATGGTGAGACACAGGCACGCCCTGCCTCTGCAGGAGACCCTCCAACACTAGCAGGTAGGTCTGGTTCAGTCTCCTATGGGGTCACTGCTCCTTCCCCTGGGTCCCGATGTGCACACTACTTTGTGTGTGCCCTCCAATAGTGGAGTCTCTGTTTCCCCCAGTCCTGTCGAAGTCCTGCAGTCAAATCCCACTAGCCTTTAAAGTCTGGTTCTCTGGGAATTCCTCCTCCCGTTCCCAGGCCCCCAGGTTGGGAAACCTGCCATGGGGCTGAGAACCTTCACTCCAGTGGGTGGACTTCTGTGGTATAAGTGTTCTCCAGTCTGTGAGTCACCCACCCAGCGGTTATGGGATTTGATTTTACTGTGATTGCGCCCCTCCTACCGTCTCATTGTGGCTTCTCCTTTGTCTTTGGATGTGGGGTATCTTTTTTAGTGTCTTCCTGTCCATAATTGTTCAGCAGTTAGTTGTGATTCCTGTGCTCTCGCAAGAGGGAGTCTACTATACTTGTTTTAAACCAGGGATCGGCACACTTTTTGTTTTCTTCTGAAGAGGGCTTTATAATAAATGTTTTAGACTTTACAGGCCATATGGAGTCTTTCACCACTACTCAAACGTTGATGTTGTAGCACAAAAGCCATCCTAGACAATATGTAAAGAAACAGGGCTTTGTTAAAGTAAAAACTTTATTTACAAAAGCAGTTGGTGAAGCAATTTGGTCTACAGATCACAGTTTTCTGACCCTTGTTTTAAAAAGTAAAGGATAAGTAATTTGTGTATGGTACTCTCAAATTCTTCTGCATGCTGTTCTTTTGCCACTGGAATGTGAGAACGAAGCCTGTATTGGATCAGTTGATTTTTACCCAATTTAAATCTGTTACATTAAAAAATGTTGAGAACCACTGGTATACAAAAGGCAGGGTAGAGCTGTTAGTATTCTACAAAAAGCCACCATCATTTTTTAACCTGAGTCTTGGAGGCTGGCATTTGTAAAACCTAAAAAAACACATTTCTTGATGTATTTTTGTAAAGGAGATATGAACAGAAGGAATGGCAAGGCAGCTGGCTAGTCTAAATAATACTCAAAGCTTAAATATCTGTTTATCAGAATACAGCAGAGCACTCAAAAATAATGATAGAATTTCTTAAATAAACTGCTTATCAAATAAAAATAAAACTATCAATTCTGTGGGCAAGAGATTGGATTATAAACTAATGTGCATCTTTAAACTAAGAATAAGACTGAAATATTTATTTTATTAATATATGATTTTCAGCAGAGAACATTTGTAGTTTATAACCCATATTTAAACCTTGAGTATATAAAATTGTAGGTGTTCTACTATACGTATGAAAATATAAATCATATGATATTACTGGTCACTTAGTGTTGCCTTAAATAGAAATAAATACAAGCTGTTATACTGTATAATGTTAGGCTCTATATTAAACAACGCACAGCATCTGATTTCTGGCAGCATAGAATTGTTTTAACCTTGAAGAACATTTATTTATAATTGATACAATAAGTTAGAAAAAGACTTTTTAAAAGTTCCAACCGAGGTGAAAATGAACGCTAAGAGTCATAGTTCTGGCTAAAATGTGAAAAAGAAAAAATAAATGCATTTGAAAGTGTTTCACAAAATTAAAAAAATTGTTTTACAGCTGAGTTTATTAAAACAATGATATATTGGCTCAGCACCTTCCAAGAGTCCTTATCATCTTCAGCAATCAGGCAGAAATCTAGTTAAGGATAAAATGTAGCCCTATGGTAATTTTACACAATTGCTGTTTTTTAAGCAGTATTACAGTTTTGCTCTGTTAGCAAATTACTTTACAAGCCTTGCACATTATTTATATCCCACTGAGATTTCCAGGCTACCAATCACTGGAAAGAACACCAGTCTAGCACACAGATCTGTAACGGTTTGGACCCTCGGCAGCTCTAGAGACCAGAGACAAACAACCTGGCTTGGGAGTAGCTCTAACAAACTCATGCTGCAGCCAATGAATCAGATGCCATAACAAAACACCCACTAAATTCTAACCGGTGTGATAAATTCTTCCAGAAAGACTCTGTCTTATTTTCTGTGCAACAGGTATGTACCAATTGTCCAATCTTAGGTCAGGTATTACGAAGAATTGGATTTCTTTGTTTGTTTGTTTGCAAGTGAAAATTAGTGATTTGACTGTGATGCTAAAATTTTTTGATGTCTACCTAATTTCTACAGTCTGCTTGAGGTTTTCTTCAATCCTTGATTCTTTGAATGTCACTTTATTTTGCATTAATATGTGTTTTGGAAGGTTCAAGTGTCTTGGTAGAAATAGTCTAAACAAAGAGAATGCTTAAAAAGTGGTTGTGCATTTCTCATAAATAATTATAAAGTGCTAAGCAATATGAAGTCAAAATTTAGTAATTTAGCCTTTCTTCTTTATTTAGTCTTTCCTGATTGGGTCTGTATGTGCAGAAAGTAGTGGATCTTTTGCTCTCACATTATAACTACCACTGCTTTTCCTCTGCCCTGTGTTTCCATAGGCTTGGGTTTGCAGCAGACACAGTTAGGCCTATGTTTTGCCAGTGCTCAGTGTTGTCCAGTTTTGTTTCATGAGTTTTATTTCTGCAGTTTAAGCGTGAGCTCCTTAAAGTGGAGAATCATGTCTGAGACATTTTTAGCATCTCCCAGAGCATCTAGCATAGTGCCAGCCCCACGGCCAACATTAAGGACCTATTTGTTGATTGACAGTAATCTAAGCATCATCAGCATTCCTAACCTGTGACTGCTGACGTGCTACTGGACAAAGATAGATCATCAATTCAGCAAAGTATCAAACAGAAATCAGGTTGAGTGGGCTTCCCTGGTGCAGTGGTTGAGAGTCCGCCTGCCGATGCAGGGGACACGGGTTCGTGCCCCGGTCCGGGAAGATCCCACATGCCGCGGAGCGGCTGGGCCCGTGAGCCATGGCCTCATGGCCTGCGCGTCCGGAGCCTGTGCTCTGCAGCGGGAGAGGCCACAACAATGAGAGGACCGCGTAAAGCAAAAAAAAAAAAAAAAAAAAAAGAAAAAGCAGGTTGAGTGACACAACTGGGTTGAATTTCACATTTTGGACTCGACAAGTTAAAATATCTTTACTTCTCCTCATCATGGTTCCTCAGGATACATTTAGACTGAAAAAAGTACCTCCTCCCTGCCCCCCCACCCCACCCTCGTTTTTCTTTTCATTCCTCATTCAGAATTAAATCTAAGCTTAATGGTTGAGGCAAGAACATCCTTTCTCAAACTTTCACTGATAAAAGAGCTCTCTCTCTGTCTCTATCTAAAAAGAATTGAAGAATTTTGGCCTGCAATATTTCACAAGCAATTTGGATGAAGAAAGAGGCCTTTATTTTCTACTTTAGCTTATTATTTGCTTCTTTCCCAGTTGAAGCGCACATCTGATAACTTGGCATGTCTAGTATCCCTTTCTCTGCTAACAAAGTCCCCTTATTATTTTGGGAAATGTTACTTCCACAGTCTTAAGAGTAATTTTTCCTTCCTCTTTACTCCAGAGTCAGGCTCATGACCTCAGCCTGGTTAACCAGTGTCCCAGTGATGGGTTGGTAAAAGGGCATGGGTTCTTGGCCCAGTGAGAGTCTGGCCTGAGACTTCTGCTTGGACCTTTGGGAAACAGGTGATTCTTTTTTGATGGTGTTGCGGAGGTGATAGACTCTCTGCCATGTTTGTCAGAATATGGAGAGGGGGTGTCTGAAAAATAAGTGAACACCAAAAACAGAACTGAGAGATGACAAGAAACAGACTTTACCTGACTTTGTCTGAATACTTTTTCATTATAAGCAATAAACTCTCCTTTTAGATGAGGCCTGTTTGATTTGGGTTTCTGTTGTTTGCCACTGAGAAGTCTGCCTAATTCAATGAAGTCAAAAGAAAATCTTACAGTTCTCATAAAAACCTAGTTTGTTTGTATGTGTTTTCCCCAACATGTTAAAAGCAACAGATTTATCCTGCCCAACACTACAGTGGATAGGACAGGCTCTCTGTTTGGAAGTTCAAGTTTCATCACATGGCATAGTTTCAGCAAGGCTGCCTGCTAGGTTTAATATTTCTAGCACTGTAACGACTGCCACATGTATAACAATTACCTGATGCTCAGTTTCATTTTCAAGATACCATGAATAAATTTCTTATGGTATAAAAGAATATGAAACCAGTAGAACTAAAAGATAAGATACTTTTACTTGAACACAATTTGTGAGTGTAGCAGTGTTGCCTGAATCTGTTTACCCCTCAGAACAATGTCTGTGCAAATTCTTATCACTTTGAATGGCTACGTACACTTTAAATGGGTTAGCATTTCTCACCTTCTCAGTGCTACAAGAGCGTATGAAAAATGTAAATTAGAAGCAGAGCATGTGTGTGAAACAGCAGTGATTATACACTGGGTGTCATTACACTTTCAGCTTTCTGTGTTTTCAATGTACCACGTACTTTGCATCAAAGCAGTGAAGTTTAATGAAAATCGATAACACCAAGAGACTGACTGAAGAACTTTCTAGAAGGAGATTCTATGGCATGGTGAATATGTAGAAGGGAACTTAAGGAAGGGCATTATGAAGAGTAGACAAATGTAAGGGACTGAGGTTTATGCAATTCTAAAGAGACAAACATAACTAGGTGATAACGGTCGAGCAGTGCGGTCTGATAGAAATACAATGTACGCTGAGTGTGTCATTTCAATTTTTCTAGTAACCACATTAAAACAGTAAAACTAAATAAATGAAATTAATTTTAATAATACATTTTATTTTATCTAATATATCTGAAATGTCTTTCTTTCAACACGAAATCAATATAAAAATTATTGAGATATTTTACTTCTTTTTGACACCTCGGTTGTTAACATCTGGTGTGTATTTTTCAGTTTCAGCAAATCACTAGCCACATGATAAGTGCTCAAAAGTCACGTGGTTCTAGTAGCTACGTTACTGGAGAGAGCTGATTAGAGAGTAGGAGAAGACAAAGTCCATCCTAGAATTTTACATCCTAGCTGGTGTCTGAACTTTAAATTTCTAGCTCAAAGAGGAGAGCTAGAGGGCACATCTTCACAGCTACCATCTCTCCAGTTCTAATAGTAATCATAGCTCTAATCCAGTCTTTACCCTACATCCAGCTTCACAAATGAAAAGTAGTCAGTGAATTTTGGTGAGTTACGATGCATCAATTAAAGTGTTATCAGGAAACAGCTGGCGCTCAAATTGAGTAAATTAAGGAGAATTTAATAAAAGTGCTATATACAAAGTTGTGTTGGCAGTAGAGAAACCACAGGGGATCATGTGGTACCCCAGGAATTTAAAATTAGTAAGCCTTTGCCACCTTAAGCCTGAAGGGGCAGGGGATGGGGTGGTCTCCAAAATCTGGAGCAAGAGGGTCCTGTGAAGGGGGCCACATTGCAGGAGCTATGATCTTCTGTCATATAAGGTCAGAGGACCCTGCAGGAGGGGGCAGGGAAAGGAAACTTGAGAGCTCACTTTCCCCTCCCCCTCTAATCTCCAGGTGGTTATTCCCATTGGAGTGCAAGCCAGCCAGCCAATCAATGCAGCCCACATGGTCAGCTACTGGAGCACAGAGAAGGTGGGGAAGGGTGATCTGAAGGGTAAACTAAACCCATCCAGCAAGTTTGCCTACTTGAGGAAATTAAGAGAAAGCAAAGCAAAATAGGAGATAGAATACAAAATCAGTGAAGCCTTGAAAAGAGTAAAAAAAACACTGTGTGTTTTCTTAATCCCTTCCGGCATTTTGGTGTCTTTCATTTTGTTCCTTGTCTTAAATTGTGTCTCACAGTTGATAGTTTTGAAACTGAGATCCACAAGTAGGTTTCAGGGAGCTCAGGAACCTTGTGAAATTATGGGACATACTTTGTGTATATGCTTTTTTTTTCTTTCTTTTTTTTTTATTCTGGGTAGAATCCATAGCTTTCCATAAATTCTTGGTTATGGTGGCTTAAGAAATCCCTGTGACAGAGAGCAGAAAATAAAGCTGTCCAAATTGCTGACCATTACCCCGAAGTCAGCAGTTTTCTTAGGTTGAGTTCCCTGAAGTGGACCCTGATTTGTTAAGGCAGGAAGCACAGAAGAATCTGGGGGTGGAGGGAGGGTAGAGGAAGCAGGACAAAAAAACCCACAGGAGCCAGCCAAGGGTGCGAGTTCAGGCATACTCCTGAGAAGGTGGCTTCAGCCCCAGAGGACCCTTTGGAGGACTGTTACAGTTGTCATTCGTAATTGCCTAAAGAGTTCCTTGGAAGATGTGAATTCCTGGGCAGTGTCTGCTCTCTGTCCAATGGGACAAAGCAGCTTCAGAAGGCCAAGGACAGTACTCTGAAGAGGTGCTGGCAGTAGGAAAAAAGAGGTTGCCAAAACTGGTAGGGGCACATGGAATAGGTAAAGTGTATTATATCTAATGGCGACACTAAATTTAGTGTCAATGATGGTAGGTACGTAGAGGTGAGTGGCAGGTCATTAGTTTATTAAGACATGCAGAACCCAGATCCTTACTGGTGCAACATGTGCAGATTATGGAGTAAAAGGGGACAGTTGGGCGAGGGTACCACACTGTAACAGCATCCACCAGGCCACAGGCTCCTATCTTTTGGCCCCGTGGCCAGGTCCTGGAGCCTCCTCTGATGTAGCTTCTTGTACTGGGAGCATCTCATGGTTCTTTAAGTTATCCAAATGTAACACTGCAGTGAGTTAGAGTCCCCTAATCCCAACACAAAGTCTAGTCTCAGCTTCAGTCCATTAACTCTTACACCAAGCCTAATCAACACAACATATCAAGCATATCCTAAACCCTCACCCCTTTTTCTGATTCCCCTACCCCTGCCCATGGTCTCTTCCTCTCTCTTACAATAATGACCACAGTAATAATAACTATAATGATGATGATGATAGAAGCTTTTTCAGCACTTATTCTGTGTAAGCTATGAGCCATTTTATGTGGATTACCTAACTTAAATGTCAAACCACCCTATAATTCAGATAGGATTATTATCTTCATTTTATAGCAGAGAAAACTGAAGCTTAGAGTTGATACAACATTCCTAAGCTTGCAACACTGTAGTATGAATCCAGCCTTGCTGATTCCAGGGCTCATATGCTCTGTATTCTAGTTTTTCCTCATATTATTGTGTTTCTATCTTGTATCACTCTTACTCCATGTGATCCCATGTGTGAAGATCCTGTCTTGCCTTGGTCTGTTAAGTTGTCTATTCTTCTTCTGGTAGTGGAACCACTCTTCTCCTTTAGGGATTCCTTCATACCATGTAGTACAGATGAAGCAGTCTGTCCCAAGCCCCTTCCCCTTTTTGGAAGGTGGTCAGGGCATGTGAACTAAGCTGGTCAGTGAAAACCCTTTTCTGAGATATTTGTTAGAATCTTTTTTTTTTTGGCGGTACGCGGGCCTCTCACTGTTGTGGCCTCTCCCATTGCAGAGCACAGGCTCCGGACGCACAGGCTCAGTGGCCATGGCTCACGGGCCCAGCCGCTCCGTGGCATGTGGGATCTTCCCAGACCGGGGCATGAACCCGTGTCCCCTGAATCGGCAGGCGGACTCTCAACCACTGTGCCACCAGGGAAGCCCTGTTAGAATCATTTGTAAGGAGCATTTTCTCCTTGAAAGGCTGAGGGTATTGAGATCTGTATAAAGCTGTGGAGGGGCAATTATTGATATCTTGGAAATAAATTAAGCCTGAGAATAAAGGTAAAACAGGAGAAGGGATCCAGGACATTGTTAGAGTCCTGATGATATTGATTACACACCTGTATTCCACCATCTGTGGCAGAAACCAGCTGCATCTAGTTTTGCTGCCAATAAATTCTGCCACCCTCTCAACACACATGATTTTTTTTTGGCTTAAACTAGTTTGCTTATTTTATTTCCCTGTCTTTTCACTGACACTAGATTGTGAATTTCTTGAGGACAGGGACTACGTCATTTATTTTTATAGTCAAAGTACTTAGTGTAGATTCTAGCATACAAAAGCTACCCATGTTGTTTGCACAGAATTGAATAGTTTGGGGTCAATACAAGAAAAGAAATTACTCAGGTGTGATGTGGGAAAAACTACCAGGAAAACCAATGATAACTCATACTAGTGTCATAATCTCAATAGGCAGTTTCCCTTGACAGGCATACCCAGATGTTTTCCGAGTATCTGGGACACGCTAATTGGACGACACTTTGAACACATGGATTTGTGGTTTGGTTTCCTGATAGGCAAGACCTCCTTCACTGTCTCTTGAGTGGTTTGATGAACACCTGACTTTCCTGTAATGTGACCAAGCTATGCCAGCCCCTCCCTCAGTTGGCCAGGGGAGCAGAAGGGATCTGAGATGGATGGAGTTGCTGTTCTCTGGTAGCTTGGATTTATGGAATTGGCTGGGTTTCTCTGGAAGGATGGAGATCAATGGCAACCATATGGTGGAGAATATTATCCCACTGTGCCTCCTCAATGGGACCTGAAGATTGGTAGGTTCAACACTCCTGGTTTTACGTGGGAATCTATTGTCAGCATCTCAATTCCTCAGCAAATCCAGCCTTCCAGCAATTACAGCTGAGCTGCATGTGTGTGCCTCTTCCATCTGCATCTGGTGATGCTTTCCCTCCAAATTTTCACTCAGTTGTTTAAGTCACAGGCACTTAGTTTCTCTTGAGTGCCATTCCTGTGCCGGACAGAAATAAACATACTGCTTAAAGTCCAGGCAGCATATGGTAAAGTCAGGATCTGGCCCAGGCTTAGGGAAGGGAGGACTTGGCCAGGGTGAAAGGTAAGAATGCTCCAACTGAGAGTATTTTTCTGGCCTTACTATTTATATTATTGTCATTCTCAGCTGTAGAATTAGATTCCCAGAAATGTAACTGTTATAGCCGTGGAGTGTTGTGCCTTTGTAAATGCCTGTATATTTACGGATAGCTCTGCATCTTTTTTTAAAAAAAAAAAATTATTTATTTTTGGCTGCATTGGGTCTTCGTTGCTGTACTCGGGCTTTCTCTAGTTGCAGCGAGAGGGGGCTACTCTTCGTTGCGGCACGCGGACTTCTCATTGCAGCAGTTTCTCTTGTTGCGGAGCACAGGCTCTAGAGCGCAGCCTCAGTAGTTGTGGCTCACGGGCTCTAGAGCACAGGCTCAGTAGTTGTGGCGCACGGGCTTAGTTGCTCCACGGCATGTGGGATCTTCCCAGACCAGGGCTCGAACCTGTGTCTCCTGCATTGGCAGGTGGATTCTTCACCACTGCACCACCAGGGAAGCCTAGCTCTGCATCTTGGTAGGCTAAATGACCATGTGGCCTAGTGTATGTTAAAATGCAAAGATAGAGTCCTTGTATCCCAATTTTATAGAAATTCTTCTGTATTAATGCCATTGTCATCACAGAGGACTAGTTAATTGCCACTCAGTGCGCTTACTGACTAAGAAAAGTGACCATTTCAATCAGTTCCTTAGATCTGGTACAACACCTAGAGTATCATGTTCAATCTTGACATCCCTGCCTTAAGAGGAACATTGACAAAGGGAAGTGAATCCAGAACAAATTAATCTAGACTACTCTAATCTAGACTACTCTTTGTCTGGTAGAACAAAGACAACAAAACGAAATAACGAGGACTACAAAGGCAAGTTTTTGGAAAATGTGTGTTTGTCTTCTGGTATCTGAATGGCAAATATAGAAGAGGAATACTCTTTGTTCTCCTCAATGCCATAGGGCAGAGCTAGTGGTTGGGTAGAGGCACCATGAAGTCAGATTTCAGGTAGACATAGGAAAAGGTCACTCTGCTATTAAATTGGTTTGCTTTTGGTTGTGGCAGATTTCCCTATTCCTGGAGCTAATCAACCAGAGGCTGGATGACCATTGTAGAGGTATGGTATGGCAGTGACAGCTCAAGGCTTAGCCAGTATCCATTCTCTTCTTTCTTACTAACAGGATCTGGGATTATTGTTTCAGATGAAATATCATGTTTCCCTGCTTCCCTTGCAGATAAATGTGATTAATCGGGTATAAGGAGCAATCACTGGATGGAACTTCTGGCAATATTTTTTTGCCTTTCCCCTCTCTCTTCTGGTTTCCTGCCCGGAATCCAGATGTGTTCGCTGTAGCTCCAGCTATATTTAAGATGATGACATGACCTTGAGGGTGAAAGAGACACATTTGTTAGAGTGGAGCAGGACAGAAGCAGCCTTGGTCCCCGTTGGCCTTATCAACCTGGACCACCTACCTCCTTTTGTTTGTAACCTGAAAGAAAAAGAAACTTTCATCTGTTTATAGCCTTTCCCCTTTCCAATCTCTCTCACTAACTGACATACTCAGTTCCTACCAGAAATGGTTAGTCAACTATCAACCTTGAGGTCTTTTTCAAATCTAAGTATCCATGGATATCAGAATTTGTTACTTCACTTCCACCTATTATCTTTATAACCTACTGCATTTAACAATTAGAATATTGGAAGCTATAATGCAAGGATAATACTGAGATATTATACTGATGTATTTTTATTCTAAATTGTCCCCAGTACCTAAATGACATTGATTCAGGGGCAATTAATTATTTGATCACTTCAGGGAAGCCTAGAACAAAGAGGTTATTGCCCAAGTCTAGTTTCAAATTGGCATTTTGTAGGTCCCAATAAGTGTTTTCAGAGGAAGGCTTTATGGAGAGAGAAGAAGGTTTGCTAAATTCCAGAAGCACCCTTCTTCTAACAAGAACCAAGCCTGGCTGACTCAGAAAGTAGGGTTTTTATAGAAGTCATAGGATACAGAGAGGAGGAAGAGAAGAGTATCAGTTGAGATGGGAGAGAAGAGAGTGAATGTAGACTCCAGTGCTCTGGTTCCCCTGTCATGCCAAAATCTCTAAAATAGGGATAGGGCAGAAATTCAGGTAACTTAGGCACAATCTGGAGCCTCAGGGCTGGTGTTCCTCAGAGAAGTCCTCTTTTCTGACAAGCAGCTGAGGCCAGCAGGGCACAGGAACAGAGAGGAAAACAAGGAACATGAGGACAGGATGATGAAAACGAGTACTTTCTGGTGTTCTCTAGGACCGGCAGAATGCTTGTATGTGAAATCTTGACCCCATT
Source organism: Aethalodelphis obliquidens (assembly GCF_003676395.1). NCBI lineage: Eukaryota > Metazoa > Chordata > Mammalia > Artiodactyla > Delphinidae > Aethalodelphis > Aethalodelphis obliquidens. Next base: position 90,075,675 of record NW_020837946.1, on the reverse strand, counting down.
CTACCTGCTATCCGATGGGGAGGCAAGGACAGCAGTTTCTGTTAAGTTCTCTTTACTGCAGGACTGGGCATTTCCCTCAACTCTTTTCCCTGCCCCGGGAAGAAGAAGGAAAGAACATACATAGTCTCTTAATGAAGGTTCTCGTTTATGGAGCTGTACGGCACCACTTCCTCGGTTCATGGAATGATGCTTATTTTAAAAGAATTCTCATAAGGGCTCCGCATACTGACAGACCATCTGTTTAATGTTGTATCAGCCTTTGCTTTTTTAAACAGATTGGGCAAACTTTGAGATTGTATATCCTTTTATGAATAGGAAAAACTCCAATAATGAAGAAAACAAGTTTCCAGTTTGTCTACAGCCCGCTCTGATTCAAATGTCATTTCTTGCTTTTGCGGGTGTGATCTTGTGATTTAGAGCAAGAAATATTATATTGATACATTTAGTCTTCATGCTGTTTCTGGCACAGTGCTCCTAAAACCCTTAGAATTTGTCTTCTGTTATGTGAAGGAAGTGACTTTTGCAAAGCACCTAGGGACTTAACCAGTGGTTAAGACTCTGCACTTCCACTGCGGGGGCACAGGTTCTATCCCTGGACAGGGAACTAAGATCCCGCAAGCCGCAGGGTGTGGCAAAGATAAAAAAAGAAAGGAAAGCATCTAAAGGTGGGGGTGGGGTTAGTTGCCAAGGAACCAACCACGTGATTAGAGTGGGAACTTTAGGTCCCACCCTCCTGACCTCCCAGAAAGGGAGAGGGGCTGGAGATTGAATCAATCGCCAATGGCCAATGATTTAATCCATCATGCCTCATTCTCTTTTATGGAGGGAATAAAGCCTCCATAAAAACCCCAAAAAAGAGGATTTGGAGGACTTCTGGGTTCATGAACACGTGGAGAGTTGGGGAGAGTGTCGTGCTCAGAGAGGGTGTGGAAACTCTTCACCCTTTCTCCACACCTTGCCCTGTGCATCTCTTCCATCTGGCTGTTCCTGAGTTATATTCTGAGACAATAAACTGGTCATCTAGTTAGTAAAATTGTTTCTCTAGCAAATTAATACAACCTAAGGAGGGGGTGGATCATTGAAACCACCAAGCTATAATTGGTCTTTCAGAAGCACAGGTGATAACTTGGACTTGTGATTGGTGTCTGAAATGGGGCATTGGTCACCATGGGGGACTCAGCCCTTAACCTGTGGGATCTAATGCTGTCTCCACACAGATAGCGTCAGAATTGAATTGAATTTTAGGACACCCTGCTGGTGTCTGAGAATTGCGTGGTGGTGTGGGAAAAGCCACCCACACTTTGGAATTGGTGACCAGAATTGTAGTGGCCCATTGGCAAGACTCTCCTTAAATATTTCTCTGGCTCTGTTATGCCAGGTAAACATAAAGAACCCTGGTGGACTTGATTGTTTTGTCATTCACACAGTATTCGGTGGGATTCAGGTTTGGCTAAAATGTAACTTTTTTTATGCTTATGCAAGCATGGAAGGTGCAAGTCAAGTAGGGGATCAGGTGTGTGTGCCTGGGGGCATTCATGATTTTATGTATGTGTGTTGGGTGAGGGCAGGTATAGGGCAGGTATGGGCTTGTCTTTCAACAGAGACCTGCATTAGCTGTCATATCCTTTTAACTGGAGGATTTTCTGCGTAGGATGGGCAGAGGCTTCGGCATCCGGGCCGGGTGCCTAGTTCTCTCTCAATATGACATGGCCTCCTGATGATCTGCCCTCCCCTCCGTCTGTCAGGATGGCCCTGGTTCACTCCCCAACCCCTTGGCTCTTTCTCGACTTAGGTGCTAAGCAGCAGTGAACTTACAGGAAACAGCTCACAGAACCCTACCTATCACATCCATTTTTATTCTTTGCAGCAAGTGCTATGGGGGGAGCTCTTCACCTCTTTAAATTTTTTCCTTTGCTCTCATGGGCTCAGACTTTGTTCATTAACTCAGACAACTTTCTCTGAGGTTCCTCCTCCCTCTTCCTTAGTTGTTGTTGTTGTTTTTCTTTTTGTCTGCTTGGCAAATTGCTACTTGCTCGCTGAGAATTATTTCTCCAAGTTGTACCTTTCCAGCTCTCGTCTCCAAGCTCCTGAAGAGGCTAACGAGCACCGGTGCTTAGGTTGTAACACTAGACATTTGCCACAGAGCTAATGCAAAATGCATGGCATGTGTCCAATATTGGAAAGCCAAGGGTTGCAGCGCGAGGGGAAAAAGGAAGTGCAGTCTTTACTCTGTGACATGATTACCTGGAGACCTGGAGATTTGCTTTTTTTTTTTTTTAAATTTATTAAATTTATTTATTTTTGGCTGCGTTGGGTCTTCATTGCTGTGCGCAGGCTTTCTCTAGTTGTGGTGAACGGGGGCTACTCTTTGTTGCGGAGCATGGGCTCTAGGCACGCGGGCTTTAGTAGTTGTGGCATGTGGGCTCAGTAGTTGTGGCACACGGGCTTAGTTGCTCCACGGCATGTGGGATCTTCCCAAACCAGGGCTCAAACCTGTGTCCCCTGCATTGGCAGGCAGATTCTTAACCACTGCGCCACCAGGGAAGCCCTGGAGATTTGCTTTTAAAGACACAGTTAAATGTTAGGAAAAACTAGCTGTCATTAGGATGAACTTGGAGCAGAATTGAGTTATGAGCATGTGGTAGGTATCTTGGAAATCACATGGGAATTCATCATCATCAAGGAGAAATTTTAAAATTAAGTTTACATATATTAGACATAGCTTAATTGCTTCGCAGGGAAAGAATCTGTGCTGTTACCCAATTTATAGGTTTTAATGGGTCTTTTCTGAGAGACAAATATTTCAGATCCTAGGGAAGCAGATAGTGATGGGCATGTGAGCTGCCCCGTGCCGTTTATTTGGTAACATTCCAGAGTGAACCTGTGTCAGAATATTTCTGCATGCCCCTAATTCTCTCAGCCCTCTCCATCCTACTCTCTGATTCTGCCAGGCTGATCTGTAGGCATCACATCAATGGATATCTGCCACCGGTCTGATTTGCAGTTGGGTTTCGCCAATGGGGCAGCCCTGAGACGAGGTTGGAGAGTAGAGAGAGCAGTAATAGTGTGTCTTTCCCTGGCTCTTTCCCTCAAGGTCACCTTGAGCTAGTTGTGACCCCTGACCTCTCCCAGTGGTTCATTTTATAATTCTTTCTCCCTCCAGAAACTGGCCTCCCCAGTCCCTACAGATCCAAGGGGTGATAGTGACTATGACTCTGTTACTAGGAAGGCACCATTTAAGCACCATCCCTTGTAGTTCCCCTACACCTTCAATTTTGTAAACAGTCTCTTTGCAAATATATCCTCTGTAATTATCCTATTTTGATTGTGCCATATGTTTCCTGTTGGGACCCTGCTGACTTAAGAAGATGAATCCTACAAAGAGAAGAAGTTCCATTCACTGGAAATTTTGATTAGTGTGATTTTATTTTATTATTTATTTATGTTTAATTATTTTATTTATTTTTGGCTGCGTTGGGTCTTCGTTGCTGCGCGCGGGCTTTCTCTAGCTGTGGCGGGTGGGTTCATTGCGGTATGAGGGCTTCTCATTGCGGTGGCTTCTCTTGTTGTGGAGCATGGGCTCTAGGTGCGTGGGCTTCAGTAGTTGTGGCTCGCGAGCTCAGTAGTTGTGGCTTGCAGGCTCTAGAGTGCAGGCTCAGTGGTTGTGCACGGGCTTATTTGCTCCACGGCACGTGGGATCTTCCTGGACCAGGGCTCGAACCCGTGTCCCCTGCATTGGCAGGTGGATTCTTTTTTTTTTTTTTTAGATGTTGGGGGTAGGAGTTTATTAATTAATTTATTTATTTTTGCTGTTTTTGGGTCTTCGTTTCTGTGCGAGGGCTTTCTCTAGTTGTGGCAAGCGGGGGCCGCTCTTCATCGAGGTGCCCGGGCCTCTCACTATCGCAGCCACTCTTGCTACGGAGCACAGGCTCCAGACGCGCAGGCTCAGTAGTTGTGGCTCACGGGCCTAGTTGCCCCGCGGCATGTGGGATCCTCCCAGACCAGGGCTCGAACCCGTGTCCCCTGCATTGGCAGGCGGATTCTTAACCATTGCACCAGCAGGGAAGTCCCTAGTGTGATTTTAGACAGTGTAAAATCTATATGTGATAAACCATGGCTTTAGAAGGCAGGATAACATAGTGGTTAAGAATACAGACCTGAGATGTCCTGCCTGCTTGTGACTTCCATAGGGGGGGTGTCGTGAATATTCAGTTAGGTAATATATGTAAGTGTCCAGCATTTAGGGAATGCCGTATATCAATAAATACAAGTTTTTACTGTTATTATTACTACCACTACTACGTTTTAAAAGATGAAACTTTCCACAAAGTTAGGAAAACTTGATTGGGGGTTGGTTTATGTAAATAAAAATATATCAAGAAGAAGCATCATACAGTTAACAATAGGGAGCATTGATTCAGAGTTTACTCTATGCCGGTATTGTGTTAATATGTATTCTAGGCATTCGGCAACAGTGTATGCAGCATTCTGCCCTCAAGAAGCTAAGGTGAATTTGATAATAAAATGAAAAGACATGAAAGGAGTTAGAATTTGATGAGAGAAGGAGAAGGTAGAACCACTGGGAATTCTATTGATCTATCTATCTATCTATCTATTATCTATCTCTGGATGTATTATAGGTCTTTGACCTTGTGGAACTGTAGGCTGGTTAACCAGTCATGGGGAACTGTTTCTTCTGTGTCAGGATCCTGAAGTCTGAGGGCAGGCAGTCAGGAAGGGAAGATGGATGTGAAGTGAGGGAATTAAGAACAACTAGAAGCAGGGAGGATGAGGGGAGCCCCCACGACACAGACTGGAACCTGCGTGGGTCTCTCATCACCTCCAAGCCTCCGTCTTCTATGACGGGAGTATCCTGCAGGAGAAGCAGGTGCCCTATGTCATGAAGCTAAACACACCTTGACCGAGGAGTTAGAGAAGCTGAAAAAGGATCTATCTAGAAGGAGTCTGAATTTCTGTGGGCCCTCATGCTGCCTCACACCAACAAAGTGAGCCAACAGGTAAACACAGTGTGTCTGTGCTGAGAAAGTATCTTGTGTTCTGCTCTGACTTTCCCCACTGCATCCCTTCTGCCTTCAATCACTTGCAGAAGATCTCTTAGCCCCGTGCTAATCAGGAGCTGTGCCATGAAGAGAATCTGGGGAAATGGAGGGCCAGCTTAGCTAAGTTCACACAGTACAGATCTAACGAGAGGAGTTAGATTCATAGAATTCTGGAGTTGGAAGTAATCTAACGCCCCATAGTTGGAGATGAGGAAACAGAAGCCCAAGAAGATAAAGCAAAAATTATACACTGAGTTGTCTGTATACAACTATCTCTATTTAAAATCTCAACAAGTGTGAGTAGTTTCAGTTTACAGAAATCCTAACGAGTTTAAGTAAATATAATGTACAGTATACAAACATATGTGAGTATCAAAGTGTGATAAAAGCAGTATAGGGTTAATGTAGTCAAAACAGGAGCTTAGTGATCAAACAAAGATATTTACTAGAATTAAAAAAAAAAAATTTGGATTAGTTGCCAGAATTGTAAGGAAAAGTTTATGCAGGTATATGAGAAACATATCACTGTCCCCATTTCCGCATATGATTCCACACGTCCTTTCTCCAGAACTGGATGGAGTGTTCCCAAGGGGTGGCCTTATTATCCTTCTCCTACTGAGACCCTGTGAGGCTGGTTGGCTGGCAGGCAAGGGGATGTGAGGCCAGCCGTGAAGGAGGATCACCTCAATACATCCCCCCTCACTCCGTTATTAAGGGAGAGATTGGCTGAAAACTTGGCATTCTTCTGAATGAAGAGGGCTGCCTCCACTCTATTCCCGGAATCTCACTGCAGTTGATCATTTGGATCCCATCTCCAGAAAGGAGGGCTGAATCCTCATCCTGGTTTAGCCACTGACTTTCAGTGTAAATCTATCTTCAGCCTACTTTATTGGACTGTTGTTCAGAACCTCTGGCCAGGTTGCTCTACCCCTAAATACAGAGACTATCCTTGGGCCCAAACCTGCTCAGTGTTTTTCTTTTCAGTGCAGCTAAATTATGGCTCAGCCTGCAAGCTTCACCATCCAGCCTGCCTTTCTGGGACCTCTTATGCCGGGTATTACCTAGACACGGTGCACTGAGATCTCCATCTTATTCCTTTCCCAGGGGATTAACAGGATAAATCCTCATCACTGGAAGGTTTGGTTGCAAATCATTTATGATTGTAGCTAATACTCAGTGACCTCTTTCCCTGTGTTCCTACCGTTTTAACACTTAATTTTCACAGCAGCCCTCTGAGATAGATACTGTTTATTGTCTCCATTTTACTGATGAGGAAACACAGTCTTATGATGACATCAGAAAGCTTATGACTGTAGTCCTTTTTCTTTACTTCCCAATTTCCTGGGTAAGAGATTAATATGGAAGCACCACTAGGATTCTACTTTCACCATTGTTTTATCAAAGGGTGGAGATTAACAACATTGGGTTCACACTTTTTGGCCCTATGTTAATGAACACCATGTCTTTTTTTCACAATGGCATCTCCTTACAGCCTGAATAATAATAATAAATGGATTAAAATAGTGTGCTTCTTTTTCTCAAATGAGCAGCTGTATCTCCAAGGATCTCCAATCTCAGCCTTCATTTCTCAGAGAATCCTGTTTTATGTGTGCAACACTAAACATGGTGCTTCTGCGAATTTCTGATTTCCCAATGGCTGGATTGGAACTAGCCATGTCATGAGCTTTAATTTAGTATCTGCTACAATTATTGGTAGTGATATTCCATAACTACAATTCTATCCTTGATAGATGTGTAGGTAAAAAAAATATAGTAGAGGAGAATGCTGCTTATCTAGCCCCTTAGCATATGTGTGTCCAGAGCACATAACATGTCAAATTTGAGACAAGTGGAAAGTAGATTGAGAAAAAAATGGACATTGCTATGTAGTTTGAGCCAGGTTGCAAGTTATCTCAGTGGTGACACTACAGCAAGAGCAAAAGAAGATTTTTGAGTATTTAAAATATTGAAATATTAGCTAGAGAAGCTAGGGAAAGTATTAACAAAACAAAATATAATGCTATACAATAGGAAAGATTAAGCTATTGAAAATATGAAGAAAAAGAGTGGACAGATCAACTCAAACTATTGGTGGTCCTTTTGGAGGAGGAAAAAAAAGTTGTGGAAAGAATCGATGAAGTGGGAACAAAATAAACAGGTTAAAAACACTCAGATGCCTCTATACGAGTTGAACTGAAAGTGTCTACAACTCATGTCATTAAATGACAAAAGCAAGGCATAGAATACACATTATTCCAGAGGTACTATTAGTTGACTTGTGTAATACTTGTAACACTCTGCAAAGTAGGTGTGATTGTTATGCACGTTCTAGAAATGAGGAAATTGAGACTATTCCTTGAGTAAGATACCTAAGTAGTAAGCAGGAAAACTAGAATTCTTATTCAGGCAGGCTACTTCCGGAATTCATGCTTTTAATGCTGTTTGCTACATTTTTAAGCAAATACATTTATAGGTACATAGATTATTTCTGAAACTTTATATATGAAAACAGTAACAGATTTTGCCTCTAGACAGAGAAGGACTAGGGGCTAGGATCCTAGTCTAAGGTAGGAGGGATACTTTCTTTGCCCGTACGTCTTCAATTTTGACTTAGTTTTTACCGATCCCTCCCCGTTTATACCTCAGGTCCTGACAGATTCCCTTCTGTATTCCACTGGACACACCAGCTCACATTATAATCATTTGTTTGCATGTGCCCCCTTCTACATTATCAACTCCTCAAGAACATGGACCATGTCTTATTCATCTTGGACTTTTTAGTGCTAACCTCTGACCTACAGCAGCACTTGATAAGTTTTAACTGAGTGCACCAAAATGGAAAAAAGAAAACACCCTGGAAAGAATGACTGTGGTATGAAAACAGCCAGCTCTTTCTAGGATTGTGTTACAGGAGGGGACACTGGGCATCTTTCTACTTTCTTCCACAGCTAAAGGTGGGCTGGTGTGATAAATCTTAATTCATTGAATTTTAATCATTAAAATTCATATAATAACGTTCAATCCATGCTGCCCAGTTTCTTTAAAAAGGAGGCAAGAGCTATTAGTTTTCTGGGCAGAGTGTTGCACGTGAAGCTGAGCGTGTGGGAATTGCCTTCTCTGTGTAGTCTTCCTGCCTTAAACTGTTCTTGTCCCACAGTTGGTACAGAGTGCAAAGAAAACATCCTGGTCAAGGGCTTGTATTTGACCTAGTTAGAGATCCATGTGGTTCTTACCAGGGTAATTGTAGTGGCAAAGGTTCCTCACAGTAACTTCTGTTATATTATAGTGAGCCCTTGAATGTTCAAAAAAAAGTCTAATGTAGTTCTTTTATGATTCTAGGAGATGCCCGGGTGAACAGGCGTAAAAATTAAATGCTTCTTTATGAATGATAGTGGAGCTACTGACTTCAAGGGTAGAATTTTTTTTCAGAAGTTTTTTTTATAATCAGTATTACTGCATTCAGTAGTTCTCCAAGTTGGCTGCATGTAGAATCATCTGAGATGCTTTTAAACCATACCCACGTGCCTGGGCCCCCCACACGGATGCAAATTCATTTGGTCAGAGCTGGGACCACAGCAAGCCCAGGGGATGCTAATGTGTAGCTACCGCTGAGAACCATTGTGTTATAGAAACCCATAGATTTTCAGGTCACACTGGCGGAAACATTCACTCTCTATACAATGATGGAGTGCCTATGGTGAGCGTGACTCAATTCTAGGGGACTAGCAAGAAGCAAAACAAATATTTCTAGTATGGAGTTTACATTTCAGGAGTGAGAGATGGTGATGAGGACAAAGAAAAGTTAAGCGGGGAAGGAGCTAGGAAGTTGCTGGTTGGTTACGAGGTTTGTAATAGGGTGGATGGGGAGTGTCACACTAAGATGACACTTGAACAAAAACCAAAGGAGGTCAAATCTTGTGGCTCTCCGGAGAAAAAACATTCCGTTTGGCAAGAGACAGGATCATGCTTAGAATGTTTGAGAAATCCCAGGAGGGCCACGGTGGTTAGCAGGAAGTGAAATAAAAGCCTAGTTGCAGATGAGATCCAAAGAGCAACAGCTCCAAACGGAGAATTAAGGTTTTATTTCTGGGCATTCTTTTCCCTACATCTTAAGATAACAGCTCCCCATTTCTCCTTATGATATGCGGCATGTTAAGGTAATATGAGGAGAACTAACCTGATGAGGGCTTGTGAATAATGTTGAAATACGTTTTGGGTGTGTAACCTTTTGTGATGGTGACCTCCTGTGAGCTGGGCCTGACATGCAGCCCCATCTACTCCCATGATGCCAGTGTGGAATCGTGAAATCAAAAGTCCTACTGTTTTACCTCCATTACATTCCCAGTGTACACCGGGGGTCTCTCCTACATGTGGGCAAAGGGGTGAGGAATGGTGCCAGTTATTTATAAAATTATGACTCAGTATTGAAGTTCAAAATTTCCCCATTTTTGCAGCCAGCTTTGTTCTAATTTGTCATATGTCTCCTAGATGTCTGATGTTAATTTCATTTTTTGATGCTATACGTTTTTACTCAATAAATAAAGCAGCAACAAAATTAAACATTTTTGGTAAGGTGGGTTTTTTTCTCATGAGTTTTTCCACATTCACTAATCTCAAATATATCTGTCAAAATTTGGTTACATAGAGAATTGAAATATATCATTTTGTGTGTTGGTTAGTATTTCTATTCTGTCTTTTAAAAATCCTCTACATGCTTGAGCCATGCCAACATTATCCATGTTAGATTATAAATCCCTTCTAATCAGAGAGTGAGACAGTGCTTGTCTAAATCTCTCTGTAGCAGCATTGGTTAGTGATCCTAGTTATCAAAAAGTTATCTCTATGTATACAGAAAACCACATCATTTTTATCAGCTCAGTAGACCACAGAGCCTTCCACTAAAAGCTTTGGGGCCCAAGGCCAGTCTGACTATTGGTTAATGCAAATAAACGTAGAAAATGTCTTGTTCTGCCTTGGTAACCACAGTCTCATTTGAAGCAGAGTTATGTATTATGGCATTGCCAGGCAGACCCCTTCAAGCGAGGCAGGATGTGCATGCAGTTATAGAATGTTCAAATTGGTTTCTCTTTAAATAGAGGCAGGTTTGGGTTTGTTGATCAAATCAATTAAAGTGGTTTTCCCCAATTCATTCTCAGAATGGGAAATTGCCTTTCCAAAGCATTAGAGAATTACAAGGACCCCAGATAAAATGACCCAAGAGTTTAGATATGCACATCTGGAAATCAACTTGGGGTCTATTTGTATGAAGAATATCTGCTTGTAGTTCTCTCTTTCTCTCTCTGTCTCCCTCCCTCCCTCTCCAACTTTCAATCACTTTATTGAAGTATAATTTACACACGAGAAAATGCGTACACTGTAAGAGCACAATTGGATGACTTTGACAAATGAATACACGCATGTTACTGACACCTAATTCAAGATATACAGTCTTTCTGTCATTCTAAAATGTCCCTCGTACACTCTTTTGTAGGCAATTCCCATATTCTCAATCATTGTTCTGAGCTGATCTGGTTACTATTACCATAGCTTGGTTGCCTAGTCTACGTCTTTATAAAATTTAAGTCATATGACATGTACTCTGTGTCAAGCTTTATTTGCTCTACATAATGCTTTTGAGACACCCATCCTTGCTGTTATATGCGTATCAATAGGTTATTCCTTTTATTTTTGATTAGTTTTGTTACGCTATTCACCAGTTGCTGGGCACTTGGTTGGTTCCCCATTTGGGGCTGTTATGAATAAAGCTGCTATGAACATTCATGTACAAGTCTTTGCGTGAACATGCAAATTCCTAGGAGTAGGATTGCTGGGTCATGTGGCAAATATATGTTTAATTTTCTAGGAAAATTTCTAAATTAATTAAATAAGGAGACGGCTCTAGTGCTTTGGCAACCCTTGTAGGCAAACCAAAATCTAAGCCTGTAAATACCTTAACATTATGAAATAAAAATGCTAAGGATGACCAACCACAAACAGCTAGCTAGGCTTTAAGCTATATCCAATCAGTCATTGCCTTACTTTGCTTCTGCCTTTTCTCTATAGAAGTCTCTCCCTGAGCTCTCCTAGAGCACCCCTAACCACTTCTGGTTTGTTGCTGCCTGATTTAAATCAATTTTTTGCTCAGATAAACTCTTAAACTTTTTAATATGGCCCAGTTAATCTTTTAACACCAGTTTCCACATGGTTTACCATTTCACATGCCTACCACAAACACAGGAGAATTCTAGTTATTCCATATCTGTTCCAGCACTTGGCATGGTCAGTCTTTTACATTTTATCCATTTTAGTATGTGTTTCATTGTTCGAATTTGCATATCTCCAATGACTAATGCTTTTGAGCATCTTTTAATATGGTTATTGGCCATTTGATTATTTTTAATGCATTATCTGTTCAAGTCTTTTGCTCATTTTTAAATGGGTTGCTTATGTCTCATTACTGAATTCTAAGAGGTTTTTAAAAATATATTTTGGATACAAGTTCTTTGTCATACATATATATTAAGAATGTTTTATCCCAATATGTGGTTTGCTTTTTGAAGAGCAATAGTTTTAAATTTTGATGAAGTTTATTTTATCAATGTGGTTAGTTTTTTTTCTGAGAAATATTTGCAGTTTCTGAGCAAAGAAAATTTCTTGTGTTTTCATCTAGATACTTTAGATTGTTAGTTTCCACATTTAGGTCTTTGGCTCATTTGGAATTAACTTTGATGTATACTGTGAGGTAGGCCATAGGGTGCATTTTTTCTCCATATGAATATCCAGTTGTTTTAGCATCATCTGTTGAAAAAACTGTTTTCCTCAATGTTATCTTAAAAGTTCTATTGAAATCAATTGACCATATGTATGTGACTCCAGATCTAGAATCTATCCTAGCCCACTGATCTATTTTTCTATCCATATTCTTATACCACATGTATTAAATATCAGAGCTTCAGAGTAATTCTTGAAATCAGCTAGTGTCTTTCCATCGACTTTTTCCAGGTGGTTTCTATTTCTGAGTTCCTTTGACTTTCCATAAAAATTAAAATCAGCTGGTCATTTTGTAGAAAAAGTCCTGGTGGGATTGTGCCAAAAATTGTTTTGAGTTTACAGATCAATTTGGACAGAAATAAAATCTTAGCAATACCGAGAGCTTCAATCGATTTGTTTAGGTCTTTAAAAATTTCTCTCAATATTCTTATACATTTATTGTAAAGCTTGCAGATTTTTATTAAAATAATTCCTACTGATACTTGTAATAATGATATGATGCTATTGTAAACAGTGTTTTATTTTTTTGTGTGCAATTGTAAGTGGTATTTAAAAAATTTTTCCAGCTTGGGATTTCCCTGGTGGTCCAGTGGTTAAGACTTCGCCTTCCAATGCAGGGGGTGCGTGTTTGATCCCTTGTCCGGTAGCTAAGATCCCACATGCCTCCCGGCCAAAACATAAAACAGAAGCAATATTGGAACAAATTCAATACAGACTTTAAAAATGGTCCACATGAAAAAAAAATCTTAAAAATTTTTTTCCAATTTATTGTTAGTATATAATAATAGAAATAAATACTGTATTTTGCAGTCTGTGACCTCTCTAATTTTAAGTATTAATTTGTTTAGTAGACATTTTATGATTATCTGTGTAAAGAATCAAGTTTATGCAAATAAGGGAAGTTTTGCTTCTTGCTTTCCAATCTTTATGCCTTTTTACTTGCCATAGTGTTCCTGTACAATGATGAATAGAAGTGGTGAGAGCAGAAATTCTTGCTTTGCTCACTGGATCCTAGGGGGAAACAATTCAATGTTTCAACATTAAGTATAATTTAGCTCTAGGTTTTTCATAGATGTCGTTTAATAGATTAAAGATGTTATCATACGTACATGATGAGAGTTTTTATCATATTTGTTAAATGTTGTCAAATACTTTTTTTTGTATCAATTGAATAACTTAGGCTTTTTCTACTCTGTTGTTAATGTAGAGAATCCCAATGATTGATTTTTGAACGTTAAGACAACCTTGCATCTTGAGATAAATCCCACTTGATCATTATGAATTATTCTTTTTATAAAGTATGGAATGTCCTATAAATATCAATTAAGTCCATCTTGTTTAATGTATCATTTAAAGCTTGTGTTTCCTTATTTATTTTCATTTTGGATGATCTGTCCATTGGTGAAAGTGGGGTGTTAAAGTCCCCTACTATGATTGTGTTACTGTTGATTTCCCCTTTTATGGCTGTTAGTATTTGCCTTATATATTAAGGTGCTCCTATGTTGGGTGCATAAATATTTACAATTGTTATATCTTCTTCTTGGATTGATCCCTTGATCATTATGTAGTGTCCTTCTTTGTCTCTTGTAATAGTCTTTGTTTTAAAGTCTATTCTGTCTGATATGAGAATTGCTACTCCAGCTTTCTTTTGATTTCCATTTGCATGGAATATCTTTTTCCATCCCCTCACTTTCAGTCTGTACCTGTCCCTAGGTCTGAGGTGGGTCTCTTGTAGACAACATATATACAGGTCCTGTTTTCATACCCATTCAGCCAGTCTATGTCTTTTGGTTGAAGCATTTAATCAATTTACATTTAAGGTAATTATTGATATGTTTGTTCCTGTTACCATTTTCTTAATTGTTTTGGGTTTGTTATTGTAGGTCTTTTCCTTGTCTTGTTTCTCCTGGCTAGAGAAGTTCCTTTAGCATTTGTTGTAAAGCTCCTTTGGTGGTGCTATATTCGCTTAGCTTTTTCTTGTCTGTAAAGGTTTTAATTTCTCCCTCAAATCTGAATTAGATTCTTGCTGGGCAGAGTAATCTTGGTTTTAGGTTTTTCTCCTTCATCACTTTAAATATGTCCTGCCACTCCCTTCTGGCTTGCAGAGTTTCTGCTGAAAAATCAGCTGTTAACCTTATGAGGATTCCCTTGTGTGTTATTTGTTGTTTTTTCCCTTGCTGCTTTTAGTATTTTTTCTTTGTATTTAATTTTTGATAGTTTGACTAATATGTGTCTTGCCATATTTCTCCTTGGATTTATCCTGTATGGGACTCTCTGTGCTTCCTGGACTTGATTAACTATTTCCTTTCCCATATTAGGGAAGTTTTCAACTATAATCTCCTCAAATATTTTCTCAGTCCGTTTCTTTTTCTCTTCTTCTTCTGGAACCCCTATAATTCGAATGTTGGTGTGTTTAATATTGTCCCAGAGGTCTCTGGGACTGCCCTTAATTCTTTTCATTCTTTTTTCTTTATTCTGCTCTGCAGTAGTTATTTCCACTATTTTATCTTCCAGGTCACTTATCCATTCTTCTGCCTCAGTTATTCTGCTATTGATCCCTTCTAGACAATTTTTTATTTCATTTATTGTGCTGTTCATCATTGTTTGTTTGCTCTTTAGTTCTTCTAGGTCCTTCTTAAATGTTTCTTGTATTTTTTCCGTTTTATTTCCAAGATTTTGGATCATCTTTACTATCATTATTCTGAATTGTTTTTCAGGTAGACTGCCTATTTCCTCTTCATTTGTTAGGTCTTGTGGGTTTTTACCTTGCTCCTTCATCTGCTGTGTGTTTCTCATTTTGCTTATCTTACTGTGTTTGGGGTCTCCTTTTCGCAGGCTGCAGGTTCGTAGTTCCCATTGTTTTTGGTGTCTGCCCCCAGTGGCTATGGTTCGTTCAGTGGGTTATGTAGGCTTCCTGGTGAAGGGGACTAGTGCCTGTGTTCTGGTGGATGAATGAGGCTGTATCTTGTCTTTCTGGTGGGCAGTTCCACGTCTGGTGGTGTGTCTTGGGGTGTCTGTGGCATTATTATTATTTTAGGCAGCTTCTGTGCTAATGGGTGGGGCTGTGATCCTGTCTTGCTAGTTGTTTGGCATAGGGTGTCCAGCACTGTAGCTTGCTGGTCGTGTAGTGGAGCTGTGTCTTGGTGTTGAGATTGAAATCTCTGGGAGATTTTTGCAGTTTGATATTATGTGGAGCTGGGAGGTCTCTTGTGGACCTGTGTCCTGAAGTTGGCTCTCCCACGTCAGTGGCACAGCCCTGACTCCTGGCTGGAGCACAAAGAGCCTGTCCTCCACACGACTCAGAATAAAAGGGAGAAAAGCAAGAAAGAAAGAAAGAATAATGTAAAATAAGATAAAAAAATAAAATAAAGTTATTAAAATAAAAAATAATTATTAAAAAATACATTTTAAAATAATTTTAAAAAAGAAAGATAGAAAGAAGAGAGCAACCAAACCGAAAAACAAATCCACGAATGATAACAAGTGCTAAAAACTACAAAAAACAAACAAAAAAACCCCAGACAGACAGAACCCTAGGAGAAATGGTAAAAACAAGGCTCTACAGACAAAAGCACACACAGAAGGATACATATAGACACTCACAAAAAGAAAAAAAGGGGAAAAAAATATATATCGTTGCTCCCTAAGTCCACCTCCTCAATTTGGTTTGATTCGTTGTCTATTCAGGTATTCCACAGATGCAGGTACATCAAGTTGATTGTGGAGATTTAATCCGCTCCTCCTGAGGCTGCTGGGAGTGATTTCCCTTTCGCTTCTTTGTTTGCACAGCTGCCAGCGTTCAGCTTTGGATTTGGCCCCACCTCTGCGTGTAGGTCGCCATAGGGCGTCTGTTCTTCGCTCAGACAGGACGGGGTTAAAGGAGCCGCTGATTGGCGGGCTCTGGCTCACTCAGGCCGCGGGGAGGGAGGGGCAAGGAGTGCGGGGCGGGCCTGTGGCAGCAGAGGTCGGCGTGACGTTGCAGCAGCGTGAGTCGGGCCGTGCGTTTTCCGGGGGAAGTTGTCCCTGGATCATGGGACCCTGGCAGTGGCGGGCTGCACAGGCTCCCAGGAGGGGAGGCGTCGATAGTGACCTGTGTTTGCTCACAGGCTTTTTGGTGGCTACAGCAGCAGCCTTAGCGTCTCATGCCCGTCTCTGGGGTCCACGCTTTTAGCCGCGGCTTGCGCCCGTCTCTGGAGCTCCTTTAAGCGGCGCTCTGAATCCCCTCTCCTCGCACACCAGGAAACAAAGAGGGAAGAAAAAGTCTCTTGCTTCTTCGGCAGCTCCAGACCTTTTCCTGGACTTCCTCCCGGCTAGCTGTGGCGCACTAACCCCTTCAGGCTGTGTTCACGCTGCCAACCCCAGTCCTCTTCCTGGGATCTAAGCTCCGAAGCCCAAGCCTCAGCTCCCAGCCCCGCCCGCCCCGGCGGGTGAGCAGAGAGGCCTCTCAAGCTGGTGAGTGCTGGTCGGCA
The DNA here is from genome assembly GCF_003676395.1 of Aethalodelphis obliquidens. Lineage (NCBI taxonomy): Eukaryota > Metazoa > Chordata > Mammalia > Artiodactyla > Delphinidae > Aethalodelphis > Aethalodelphis obliquidens. The sequence continues at coordinate 90,059,375 of NW_020837946.1, read as the reverse complement.
CCGGTCCTCTGTGCGAGAATCTCTCCGCTTTGCCCTCTGCACCCCTGTTGCTGTGCTCTCCTCCGTGGCTTCGAAGCTCCCCCCCCCTCCGCCACCCGCAGTCTCCGCCCGCGAAGGGGCTTCCTAGCGTGTGGAAATCTTTCTTCCTTCACAGCTCCCTCCCACTGGTGCAGGTCCTGTCCCTATACTTTTGTCTGTGTTTTTTCTTTTTTCTTTTGCCCTACCCAGGTATGTGTGGAGTTTCTTGCCTTTTGGGAGGTCTGAGGTCTTCTGCCAGCGTTCAGTGGGTGTTCTATAGGAGCAGTTCCACGTGTAGATGTATTTCTGATGTATTTGTGGGGAGGAAGGTGATTTTTGCGTCTTACTCTTCCGCCATCTTGAAGCCTCCCCCTTCTTTATGGTTTATTACAGGATATTGAATATAGTTCCCTGTGCTATACAGTTGGACCTTGTTGTTTATCCATTTTATATATAATAGTTTGCATCTACTAATCCCAAACTCCCAATCCATCCCTCCCCGGCCTCTCCTCCCGCTTGGCATCCAGAAGTCTGTTCTCTGTACCTGTGACTCTGTTTCTGTCTCATAGATAAGTTCATTTGTGTCACATTTTAAATTCCACATATAAGTGATATCATATGGTATTTGTCTTTCTCTTTCTGTCAGTTTATTTTCATCCCACATTTTTTTCCAGGTGAAAGGACTCAAGTGTTTCATTCTCAATTTCTCATATGATACCACCTTAAAGTAAACACTATCTTCTATTAAAAGGTCAAACGTTGATGAATCTAGGAAAATGGCTTCCTAATTCGTAGACACCGTGTGCCTTCCCTGGGTAGCATATTACACTGAGCATATGCCACCCGTTTGACAGAGAAGAGCTGAGAGCACCTCCTCTGGAGCACAGCACAGAGGCTCTGCTAGTAGTCACACAAGCAGCTCTTGAATCAAATTGATTAGGAAGAAAGGGAGAAGGTTATAATTTGAACATAAGGAAGAAGGGTGAGACAGCTGTGGAAGGGCAGAGAAAAAGGCCAAATACGCGCACACACACACTCTCAAAACTAGGCTAGGTAATAGTCTATAAGCCACATTGCTTTTTCTCTTGAGAATAGTTTCCCAAATATATCACGAATTTCCGTCATGGCCTGGTTTGCAGAGTACGTTTATATACGGAGAAATCTGTACTTTGGTATTTGTTTTATTTGCCCCAAATCTTATTCTCCAAGATAAGTATAGAGCATATTCATGTGGCATTCCTGTGTTACAAATCCTGTGTTACCAATTCTGGCCAGTGGGTCATAATTTCCTCCCTTCCATTTGCTCTGTGATTCCCTTGTGTCATTAGAAGGCAATGTTCAGAATGTATCACCTTGATGGTGCACTTCATCACCCTGCAGCAAAACTTTTCACCCGCAAGCTGCATACGTAATTCATATGTTCTTTCCAATAGGTTTAAACTTTAAGAAAAATCAAATAGTGTTTTGCACAACACAGGTGATGCTCATGAACTTATTACCTCTCAAAGGCCATTTATCTTGGCAGTTGCTTCACACTGAATAAAGGTGAAGCTTCTTCACTCCATCAATTGAGACGAACATCAGTGCAGCTGTGTCCTATTGAGGCTGAAAAAAGTGAAAATGAGATGAATTATTCAGTGAGTTAGGTCAATCTATAGACTATGTAGGCACAATTCAAGCTAGACAACTTTGTTTTGGAAGGTTTCACACCTCTAGCCTATTAACAAAGTTGCTTAACTCTTTAACTTTAGTTTTGACTAGGCTTTAAGGTTTAGATATTTTTGCTTTTTATTACGATTCCGCTGTTGTCCAACCACAGAATTCAGTTGATTTTTACTTACTGCCAATTATATTTGGCCTAAGGCAGTGCATCTCACCATGGCTACACATCAGAATCACCTGGGGAATAAGAAGGATGAAAACAAACTTAGGAAACATTGTCAGTGTGTTTATTCTTTCATATTCATCTAGTTCACTGCATACTTATGCAGTGATATATTTATTGATAGAGAGCCAGATTTTTGTCAGATACTGAATATTTTAAAAAATCCAAATCTCTTGACTTTAAGAAGCTTATTGGCAGGGAAATTGATAAAGAGAATTTCTTTACACAGTTCTTCGTAAATTCTATGAGAAAGATGGGAGTGCTCTAACTCGGTAGTGCAAGGGTTGGAGTTGGTGGCGAGGGGGGCTACTGAGCTGAGTGCTGTAGAATGGAAAAGAGTTCACGGGATGAAGAGGTGTAAGAGGAATTTCATGGAAAAGGACTGTGCAAGCATAAATAAAGACCCCTTTTGTTGTGTTGGGGAATACAAAAGCAGTGTGATTTTGCTGGAACATCGAGTAAGAGAAGATGAATAAAAAGAGATGAGATTGAAGAGGTAGGCAAGACCCCAGTCCTGATGCACCTTGCATGTCAGGCTAAGGAGGACAGATAGACCCAGTATGTGATGGGGAGCTCCTGAGACACTCTAGGTTTTCGCTTTAGACAGCTCCCTCTGGTTTCTGATAACACTATGGAGGGCCTAAATTCCTGATCTACGTAAAGCAAATTGGGTGATACAAATAAATGCATATTGACTATGATATACCCTCCTGGAAAAAAAAATACTTGTCATCACTCAGCAATGTAAATTAAATGCACAGCCACAATATCGCACCTTATAAGCCTTAGAAATGCCTCAAACAGTCATTCCATAAGGGTTGAGGTAAAGGAGAAATCATTTCTGGTTGAATGTTCAGAGACAGTTAATGGGAGCCAGTGGCCCATGCTTAGCCTTGAAGAAGGGGGGAAGCTTTAATAGGCAGAATTCCAGAAAAAAGAAAAGAAGGATGTTGAGCAACAATTGAAAATGTGAACTCCTTTTTGTTACAGCTGGCAAAAAAATGTCAGAACGGGGATTCTTAAGGGAATAGGAACAGAGAAGACTACAAAGTTATGCAGGAATGCAGTCATGCATTGCAGGTTTTGTTGAACGTTGAACCAAAGTTTTGGGGATTTATTGAAAATGCAATACAGGGACAGTTTCTAAGTAGGAGAGAATTATTTTCAGTAGAGGGTACTACGAAGATTAAGCTGGCAATACAATTCATGATAGAATTTTAAAAATGAAAATAAGTACAAATAATAAGAATCTGAACCACGACAGTAGCAAGTGGAAATAGAAGAAATCTATAGGAGAAGTGAGACTACATGCCCACCTCTGATCTGTTGATCCAAAAGCATTTTTATAAAGGCCTTTGTGTAATTCTGAACTGCATCCAGAATTGGAGGCAATGTCTTTGGTGATATCCTCAATACCCTTAGTCCTAAGGACTGAATTTTTCACTGGGAGGTGGAGTCATCTATGTCAGTGTGGAGAATGAAGAAATTCAGTTATGTAACCAGTGCTCATCAGTGTGCCTATTGTTAAAATCTCCTGGAGAATTTGTTAAACAGATTTCTGGACCCAACCAAGCTTACAGAGTCAGAAACTCCAGCGGAGGGTACAGACAGTGTACTTAAGTCCCTAGTGATTCTTATCATCAGGCATTTGGGGAACTTAGTAGTAGGGTAAATGTTACTTCAAAGCAGCGAAATAATTGATGGAATATAAAGGCCTGTGTTGGGATCATTGGTATAGCAATTTTTGAAGTATAATGATTCTGTCAGCTTTCTCAGGTCTTGAGAAATTAAAGGTACAATCGAAACCCCCCTACTTACACTATCAGTCTATTTCCATCCGCCATTGTCTCCTTCCAGGGCTATTGTAAGAGCATCCTAACTGGTCTCTGCTTCCGTTCTTTCTGGGCTATAGTCTGTTTTCCATACAGGAGATGGAATAATCTTGTAAAAACAAATATCAAATCATGTCACTCCCCACTCCTCTGCCCCTTACCCTCCAATAGTTTCCAATTATATACTTTAAAAAGTCCAAACTTTGTACCATGGCCTCGGAAGCCCCCCTTAGGCTGGCGCTTGCCCCACCTATCTCATTTCATCCCCTGCCGCTCTCCCTTTGCCCACGGTGGCTTGCTCCTGTTCCTTGGGCTTTCCAAGCTTGTCAGACTCTCTGAGCTTGACCCTCATTATTCTCACTTCCTAGGACTATTTTCCTCTAGTTATTCACTGGGCTTGCTCCATTATTGTTGGAGGAGGTCATTGAGAGGATGTAACTGCTGGAACTGGGCAATTGGAGGCTCTTCACTCCCTCTCCTATCTCTGGAAAGTATGTTCTGCCCACCATTCTCACACTAGAAACTGTTTCAAGGATGTAGCCTTTAAGGAGTAATGTGTTGTTGAGACCATGTGGATGGTATATATGACTGAAAGCCTCTATATGAACTTTTATTTTATTTTTTTTTTTAAGAAGATGTTGGGGGTAGGATTTTATTAATATATTTATTTATTTTTGCTGTGTTGGGTCTTCATTTCTGTGCGAGGGCTTTCTCTAGTTGTGGCGAGCAGGGGCCACTCTTCATCGTGGTGCGCGGGCCTCTCACTATCGCAGCCTCTCGTTGCGGAGCACAGGCTCCAGACACGCAGGCTCAGTAGTTGTGGCTCATGGGCCCAGCCGCTCTGCGGCATGTGAGGTCCTCCCAGACCAAGGCTCGAACCCGTGTCCCCTGCATTGGCAGGCAGATTCTCAACCACTGCGCCACCAGGGAAGCCCCTCTATATGAACTTCTAAAGATTCTGGGGTGTGGGTATAGAGATCAACTTGTCTTGTGCCCACCCATGACAAACCTTGTATGTGATTTCCTTTCCTTATTAACCCTGCCACCTACAGATCTGGAGTGGTCTGCCTCTTTCTTCTGTCTTTCCTCGCCCTCCATGTACGTGGGCCAGTTTTGAATTTCACCCCCCAGGGAACTCTTGAGGTTGTGAACCGACAGTTGTGTCATTGAGAAAGATCTTCCTGAACCCCCTTGTAGAAGAGCTATTACTTACCATTGTCACCTGTTCTTCCTCTACCTAACCCTTATCTTGATTGATCTTACCTCAAAAGCCCTACCTCAGTCTGCTCTCATATTATGTATTCGTATATATGTTTTTCTCTGTCTCTCTTACTAGAACATGTGTACTTTAAGACTGTGGATTTTATCTTTTTCACTGCATTCCCCAGTGCTAAGAATGGAGTCTAACACTTAGCTGATGCTTAATAAACATTTCTTGGATGGATGAATGATGTGCTCAGAATGTGATAGGAGCTACTTACTGCATATGTGTTTTGAATCAGTGCCTTTTCTATGTATTGTCTCCATAATCCAGTCTTGAATGGTCTGGACTATATACCTTTTGTAATTTTTTTCTCACAATTTCATCCTGAAAAACCCAATGATCTGATTTCCTTGTGTGATAACACTGCTTATTCATATCATACTTTATTATGTACATTGGGAGAAGTTGCTATGAAGCATAGTTGGGCTAGGAAGGTATTTCCCTTCTGTGTCCATCTCTTTGTACTTCTTGCTTCTCAGACTTGACTTTCTCCTGGGTGTTCCAGCATCCTCCTCACATGTCTGAGTGGAGAGGACTTGCCTAGATTTGTCCAGGGCTTTATCAAAGATCACACAGGCCTTGGTTCCTCTAATCTTTCTCCTCTTTCTCTATAGAAGCAGTCACCTCCCAGACTGATAGTCATAGACAGGCTCTTAGAAATGGTTGTTGCTTCTAGCAGTGGCAGAGGTAGGTCTAGTTTGGGACATTGATAGCACTTAGGGGCTGGGATTCCATTAGCTTCAGAAAAGTTTGGGTAGCCAGAAAGTCCTATGAAATACACTGCGTAGTGCAAACAGATTTACATTCCTGAATTTGTCTTAAAGGCATGAAATTTAGAGCAACACTGCACCCAGCAATTGATTTAACCTTCACTGTGTCTATCTCATTGGGCATTAAGTCAGTCACAATTATCTGATCAGCTCTTTCTTGGTCTCTTTATTTGAGACTTCCAAATTTCTAAATTGACTTCACAGAAAAACCTAACTGTGGGCAGTTCCAACTGGGGTTCACAAGACAGACTTAGGATCTCTTATAATCACTGTTATCTCTGATCCATTTCACCTGCAGAAACTCAGGAATCTATAAGTTGTTATTGTTGTGTCTGTTTTAAAAAATCTGCCAGCTCTGTCTCCTTTCTCATACTTGATTTCTATATTCTTAAAAATAAGTTCTCCTGAAATCATAGGCTGTGAACTCAAGATCAGATGATAAGAATAATTAACTGGGTTGCATGTAGATGATACAACCATGTGTATAAATAGAATATTCATAAATACATGCACAGATCTATCAGCTGCATTTATTCCCCACATAATAAAATCATACACACACTCACACCCTCGCCTTTATCTTTTCAGAGCAAGACAGTTCAGCACTACCTCAGAGTCTGAGTTAGTACTTCATTAAAATAAATTATTTTTCTTCCAGAAACATCGGTACATTGAAACACAATGTTGAAAGGAGCCTTAGGGAGGGCTTCTGTAGTTCCATGCCCGTTGGTCCTGCTGGCCTCGTGCTGACCTGCCTTCCAGGATGAGCTGAAGGAGTTTCCTGACTTGGATCTTCAGCCCCTGTGGCTTCCAGCTTATTTTCTAGGCAGGTAAGAACTGTTGCCTGTCTGGTAGGTTTCCTCTTGTCGAGGACCTGCCTCGAGGCATATACATCTAGTTATCTGCCTGCCTTTTGAAGCTACACTGCACCCAGCCGCTTTTGCCTGCTTTTCAACTCCTACCTGCCGGGAAGGGACTCTGGCTGATAAGTCCTGACCAGGGGACCTGAAGAATTATTTACCTGGGATGTGAATCTCTCCACGGGCACCCAGAGACTCGCTTTGCACACCACGCTTTTCATCACTTAAGGTGAGTTTTCTGCTTCAGACGTATAGAGCTGAAGCAGAGGAAAGTATTTTTGTGGTTGTAGAAGCATCCCTTTCACAATTGGACTAGGGGAAGGCTCTGACGGCAGGTAATTGGCATAAAAACCGCTAGCACGTGGTAATAACGGCATGAAAACAGGGAAGCAACTGCTACCTTTTCAAGTGGCTGTACGATTAGATAACGAAGGAAAATTTGGGGCTGGGGGAAGGTGGGCAAAATGTGTGCAGCTTTGAAAAAATGAGTCGAAATTAATTTTGGAGACTTCACATTTCTCTAAGTTATTGGTAATCAAAATCCACCACTGCTTAGACTGAAATATGCAGTGAATGTCCAGCAGCAGGGTGCCCAAGCAGTGCCGAGATGTTGCATTAAGTGGGATAAAAAAAAAGGAGGTTGAACAGAAGGAATGCTTTAAAAACACTGAAGTGGTTCCCTAAATGAGTCACCCAGCTGTGGCCTGCTTTGAAACAGCAGCCTCATCAAGACAAGACTGGCTTTCAGCCCGGAGGTCAAGGGGTAATGTGTTCAACCTCGTGTGCACCCATGAGTAAGTGTCGCGGGCTGTAGCACTGGCTCATCCACGCAGCCAGGACCTGTCTCAGTGGGCCCAGGAAGCTGTTGGGCTTGGCTTGCCTCACAGTCAACAGGGCTCACATTTAGGCTTTCAGCAGTCCTCCCAAATGAGGTTATACATACGATCTCAGAGACTCATGACAGGGTTGAAAGAAAACTAGGTTGTAAAATATGAAACATATGTCCCATCACTATGCCACAGTGCTTCTAGGGCACGATGAAGTAATAATATATTTAATCAATTAGGCAACATATATCGTGAATGTGATGGTGGTGCATTTATTAATTTCTTGGATGCGCCTGTAATTTCCTTTTTTTTTTTTTTTATTGGCCGCCCCGTGCAGCATGTGGGATCTTAGTTCCCAGACTAGGGATCGAACCCGCACCCCCTGCACTGGAAGCACGGAGTCTTAGCCACTGGACCACCAGGGAAGTCCCTGGATGCCTGTAATTTCTGTGGCTATCCAAGCTCCTAGATGTATACTTAAGTCAGAGTGATACTTTCAAAGCCCAAAGTTGACCATTCACTTCAGCCCTATTGGTGGCCTCCCACTGCTTCTGGGAGAACATCCAATGTCTAGAAGCTGCTCTGTCTTTTCAGGTTCATTTCATGTCGGCCCTCCTCCTCTTTCTTTTCATTCCAGCCACCTTGCTTATCTTCCATTCTGGTGCTTCTTGCCACACTCTCTCTTTCCCGTGAGCTTTGCGCGTGCTGTTCCCTCCCTCCCCAGAACCTTCTCCTTCCCCCCTTGTTCACTGCATGGCTGCTAGTTGCCTTTAGGTCCCAACTTAAGGGCTGTTAGGGTACCCTGAACACTCCCAGCTCCCATCCTCCGTCATCAGCCACGTGGCATCCTCTGTCATAATCACTATCACACATTCCTGGAATTAATATCTATTCAACTGTATGTCTCCCATGGAAGACTTTAAGTCCTATGAAGGCAGGAATTGTTCTGTCTTGTTCAAAACTGTACTGTCGCCCTGCACATTGTTCAACAAATATTCGTTGCATGAAAAATCCTATGATCACAGGTTTTTATTTTTTTCTCTAGAGATGGCAATGATGCTACTTCTGCTTGTTTAAATGTACTTAGTGGTTACCTTTGAATAGGAAGGGAATTGAATTCTCTGTGTTTTTATACATGTGGCCATGTAAAAGTTGGCTAAGAGGTAGGTAAATTAGTAAATTGTGCCCATGTGGACAGGCCAATTCTCAACTTAGTCCTGTGAATACTTAATAGTCATAAAAGGGAACTGTGGCACATAAGAAGAGTATTAATACGTCAGAGAAATATACTATTCAGCGATGGAGATTAGAGTTTGTGAAGGAGCACAAGTTTTCATTGAGTCTTTCTGTTATAGCTTTTGGACATGTTAAAAGATTCGACAGAGAATACCATTTGAGCCAGAGGTTACTGATCCCAAGGCCCAAAGGGGCCGGGCATTAAAGTGAATGAAAAGAGCTGTGTGGGAGCTGGGGCAAACTGAGATTCTGCTGTAAGTTACTGATTCCGTGTGGAGTTGTGAGCTCAGCATTGACAGGTTTTCTGATTTTTTACAAGAGAGAATCAGAAAACTCAGAGGTTTGTGGTGAAGTCTTTCATTTTTTAAAATGTTGGTAAATAATTTCAAATTTTAAACATGCTTTGCTTACTAGATGAAACATTTCTGCTGGGACAAAACAGTTCTCAAGCTATGAATTGAAAACTTAATCATTGTGTTGAAATCAGAATTATTGAGACAAACAATTTGCTGATGCATGAATAAGTGATGCATGGAAATTTAACCAAAGAATCACTGATGTATAAGTAGTAAATCAGAGAATTTTAGAACGAGAAGGGAGATTACAATCGTCTTACGAACACCTTCCTCTGTATTACAAATAAAAATCTCAGGCCTGTAAAAATTAAGTTACTGGGGCTTGAACTGAGATGCACAAAATTAAGTAACATGGACTTGAATCCAGGTGTCTCGATGCTTGGCTTTTCTCACAATACTGAGCAACCTTGTGTGTGTGCATGTGCGTGCGTGTCGGTGCCGTAAGTAAGTGGAATGAAATATGGCGGCCTGTGCCTGTGCTTCTCGAATTTTACTGTGCATGTGAATCAATTGGGGATCTCATAAAAATGCAAATTCTGATTCGGAAGGTCTGGGATGGGGCCCAGATTTCTGCGTTTCTAAAAGCTCTCAGGTGATGCCAGTCAGTCTTAGACCCAAACTCTGTGTAGTAAGGACCTACCCTCCACCACTGCTCTGGATGCCTGGACTGCCCTGAGACTTCCCAGAATAGAATGTGTGCTTTGTTCTCTCTTTGCCTCTCTTCCATTCTGAATTTTCGTGAATTCAGAATGGAAAGTAAAATATACTAAATTAAATGATAAATCCACTCAACAAAGAAATTAGATAAGTGACTGGAAACAAGAGACGGTGAGGAAAAACAACAAACGTTCCACTATAGGAATCAAAAATCTCCTTGTTGCAAAATGCATGAATTTTCTCATGTCTTATTTTGTAGATAGATATTAGCTATGGTTAGTTGCTGGGGAACTCTTTAGTCATTTTGTAACTAATGGTAATGGAAAATGACATTCCAGAAAATAAAAGAGAAAATATGTCTCAGAATATAACACATTCCACAAGATGGCAGTAAGTTCCTGTGCTTTACATTTTTCTTAACTTTAACCTTTTACTGAGTATACATTTCATCAGTGGAAATTTTTCTGACTGAGAATCACATTAATGAAAGAACTAAAAGAAAGAACTAAACTGAAGAGAAGCTATATTTTTCTCAGGCCAAGGACTAATGATTGTATTTTGTCATACTTTCTTCTTCGTATTAGTATGATGTACTAATGTCATCCCTTTAACTTGTATTTACTCTTTCATTTTCCATTTAAGACTTTCTAAGTGGAATGCTATTTCATTGAATATTAAAGTGTATGAAACAATAGATTGATGATTATATTCAAAGTTTTAAACACATTGTCCAACTCTTAACTCTGGTCATTTATTTATTTTCATTTAAGGAATCTCTTTAAGATTCAGCCTACTGATTAAGATAGAAAGAACCATAAAAGTGAATTCCTCATTGTGTTCTCAAATTAAGACTAATGGTAATTATCTTTTAATACACATGGCATTATAAGACTAAAAACCATTAAAGAAATCACATTTCTAAGACTTTTTTATAAGCTCTGTATTCTCTCTAATGCAGTCTCAGGAGATGAAAGAGCCGTGGATTAGGAAAAAGAAAACACAGTAACAGGTTTTTTTTGTTTTGTTTTGTTTTTTTGCGGTATGCGGGCCTCTCACTGTTGTGGCCTCTCCCGTTGCAGAGCACAGGCTCTGGACGTGCAGGCTTAGTGGCCATGGCTCACAGGGGCCTAGCCGCTCCGCGGCATGTGGGATCTTCCTGGACCGGGGCACAAACCCGTGTCCCCTGCATCGGCAGGCAGACTCTCGACCACTGCGCCACCAGGGAATACCCCAGGTTTTTTTTTTTTAAAGCTTTTTTTGTTGTGTGAGCAAGAAAACATGGTTTACTGACCCACAGATGTTCATTGTGCATAGATACTATGTTTAATCCTTCAGCAATGCTGGTCAAATTGGGCATGATCCCATTTTCATCACCAGACTTGTGTGTGACCTGGGACAACTCATTTAATGGTTTTGGGGCTCAGTTTCTTCTGGCATAAAGTAAGACATATAGATGAGATGATTTCATTTCCAACTCGTTTAACAGTGTACGCTTCTCAGGAGAAAATATAATTAAGTAAGATGAGTGTAAACTTTGAAGAAAGACCATGGTGACTGGAGGTTACAGGGGTCTTTAGAGTACTCTGCATCCTTTCCTTTATGTGTTCTTAGTTGCTCATGGAATCCCTGAGCTCTATTTATTTGAAAATGACTTAGAAAGAGGCTGGCAGAGTACCGGATCAACACCCAGGGGGTGTGTGTGGCTATTGTCTGTGTTCCTGAAATAATTTTATTATGAATCTCTTTTCTTCCCCCATAATTTTCATTTCATTAGACCCTTAAAATAATAAAGGGAAGAGTTGGCAACTAGAAAAATGATTTGCACTTAGCAGATAGTGCAGGGATATTAGAGGGAACTTGGAACACAAAAGTAGCTGAGTAAGCTGTGAGAGTGTGGTGCTAATTGATGACTGCCCCCCACCCCTTCCCCCGACCCTTGGCAGGACTGGCTTCCTCCTTTTGCCTGCCTTACTGTCCTGCTTGTCCCCTCCCACCTTTTCTCTCTCCTCTCTTTCTGTTCTTTTTCCTTCCTCACCTTTTTGGTCTCCAAGCCCATGTTTCCCAGGCCCATCCCATCCCAAACACAACCCCTTGGACCCTTGGCCACACGCAGACCTGGTCACACAGAGCATCTGGTTGTATATTATTCCTTTTGGCCAGTGTGGTGCTGTACTTCACAATTATCATTCCATTTCTTAACTCAGCTGAGGATGAACTGTCTTACCGTTTTGTCCCTAATCAAGCAGAGATTCCGTCGTCTCTTCTGAATGAGTTTCTGTTAGACAGTGGCTAAAAGCACCATTGCTTTAGGTGAAGCCACTTAAAATCATTATGTTTGTAAGCATTTGCCACTTGGTAAGGACCATAAATGCTAAATATTTGGGCTTCAGTTGAATGCTTGCTGACCTAGCTCCACTGCTAACTTTTCCTTCATACACCTTCCGTACATACACTCACATTTCTGGCTCCAGGCTGTTAAAACTTATGAAGGCTAAACTATAGGAAAAACAAACTCAGTTTTCTCTCAGGATCTCAATTTTTAGACTGTCAGACACTTCCCAATGTGTGCCCAATGAGCCATGATGTGATTCCAACTTGGATTTAGAATCTGAACACTTACTTAGAATTGGCTTAAAGTCTATGTCTAAAAAAGGTAACAAGGTTAAATTAAGGTACATAGTAAATGTTTTGGCCTTTACCTTCCAATTTAAGCCTCAACCAATTGTATGCATACCTTGTCTCTCTTTTGAATGGTAAAAATCATATTCAACATAATGGGTCAAGCTGATCCTTGGAAAAATGTAAAACGGGAAAAGATTGTCTTCAGGATTCCTCAATTCTCCCTTCAGAGTTTCCATATCTAGTTTTTGGTACCCAGTTTCTGGTCTTCCTGTGCTGCCACGGTGGTGTGGTTTCTCTAGGACCCTACCAACAATTCAAATAGGAGGATGGACTCTGAATGATCTGTCCTAGACTTGTAGTGATTTTTCTCTCCTCTGAACTCTTGTCAATTTTAAGTAATGGGGCCTGGGAGCTGGGCCCAGAGCATGAGATAAGGGAGAAGCACGCTGACCATGATCAAGTGGACTGTTCTGTCTTCACTGCATGTTGGGGTGAATCCTGTCAATTCAGTTACTTTTAGGATAATCTCATAGCGAAGGATTAGAAATATTTTTAGTTTAGTAACTAGCCAGTTCAGGTTGGGAATTTTAGGGACAATAGGATGAACTCATCAGCAATCATCCAATTGCCTACTTCTCAAACAAGCAAATTTATGGCTAATTGCTTAAGGAATATCTACAGAGATGCCTTTTCCACCTTTCAGAAGCTGACAGAGTATGGGAGACACTGATTTTACCAATGGTACAAATAGATTGCAGCCCCAGAACATGACAGTGTTTAAAATAAGTGGCAAAAGGAAGTTCAGGATTGAATGGAGTTTGGGAAGAATAGCTATATCCCATTTATATTCACACAAACCTGTAAGGTATGTCATGAAGAAACAGTGGTGAGCGTAAGTAATCAATCTGATTACTGTTGATTTCATTATTAATTATGAAATGATACCCTATGTTATGGAATCTTTCGCTTATTCATTTGTTCAGGAATAACTTTATTCATTGAACAAGCACGTATTGAGAACTTAGTATTTATGAGGCACAATACCTTAATTAGGCTAAGGATGAATCAAAACATCTGAAGGATTTAACTGATGAAAAAAATGAAGAAAAGTCAAAATCATGTTTTGTTTTTTTCCTAAATAGAACAAATGTAAAAGATCTTATGCAATATACAGTGATTTTAGCCTGATTCCTGTTTTTTTACATGGTCAGGATCTAGGGGTTAAATTATTCGCCCAAAGACATCTAGTCATAAGAGACTAGAGACTTCATTTTGCAACTGAAACCTGCATATCTGTGTTCCCTTTCTAGCGTACTTTGTACTCTTTCACACTGGCATGAACGTTTATTGATCCTGCTTTTAAACTTTGCGCTTTAGGCTTCACCTCAGGTTCCTTTTATGAGGCCACCCTGAGCTCCAACCTGTGCTCTCAACTCCTTTCCCAAGAAGTAGCCAGTTTATACAGATCCAGCCTGCCAGCGTGGCCTATATGCAAACACATAGACAACTAAACAAATAAACAAGTGAACAAAATCCCACCATTTTCAGGAGACCCATAGTGTGTAGACCTGAGGTTGGAGTTAGGAGGCTTGTGCTCAAAATTTAGTCTGTCTCAGGTGACCTTGGCCAAGTCATGGCCACTCCCTCCCTGAGGCCAGCAACTTGCTTGATTGGCTTTTCATTGATTTCATCTACCTTCCTCATGTTAGGAAGCCACAGTCTAATAGATACTCAGGAACTGAACACTGAACTGTTTCTTAGCTCAAAAGTTTTCTGAGGGCTTTTGAAGAGGGGGCCTATTTTCTGCCAATTATTCTGCTTTAATAAACTCTTCCATCACTTTGGCATAAATCCTCAACTCAAAGTAGCTTTACTACTTGGCTGAATCCAGATAAATGGTTGATTGTGATTCTTACTGAAATTCCCAGACTCTTATAGGAGATGGCAAATGTACCTTTATGCATATGCTTGTTTTTGAACATAGCAGAAGGTATTTAACTCTCTGTAACAGCTTCAGAATTTACCACATTTGGTGTTTCTCAATAAATTTATCTTTTGATGGAAAATGTCAGTCAAAATTCAAAGTTATAATAAGATTCCGCACAAAGCACTCTAAATTACATTTCTTAGAATAACTGGAAAAAGAAAGTATAATTTGGTAGCAGTGCAAAGCACTAATTGCAATATTTCAAAGAAAACCTTTTTTTTTTTCAAAACCTATAAGTCTATTAATCCTAGAATTATGATTCGTTCCAAGGATATTTTAGCACAAACTCAAAAATATCATATAATGTTCTGTAATATAATTAGTAATCCAATAAAATATTTTGCTCTAAATTAATAAGTGTACTATGTGAGTAATAATATTCTTAAAATGAATTCCATGGCCAATTCTTCAGTTTCCTCTTTCACGATAATTGCATGTAATTCTAAGAAATATATTGGAGATCAAAAGACTGCAGCCTTTATTTTTTTGAATTAGCACACAGGCTAACAATAGTCCCTAATGAAACTGCTAGATGTCGAGGCAGAAAATGATAAAGTTCTCAACTAAAAGCTTCCAGAAATTCAGCTGAATGAAAATTCTCAGATTGTGCTGTTTAGCCTCTGTTTTACCACAACTAACAGAGAAGCAGTAGACTCTGATTTCTTTTTCCTCCCATCACTATCAAGTGGCCAGTCTAATCTGTCATTAAATAGATAAACATGTTTCAAGCTTAAATGGCAAAGTCCCATCGAGAATTGATACCCTATTCAATAGCAGGAATCTATTAATATATCTAATAGCCCTTTATTTTTATGGTGATTTATTTTGTCTATTCATCCTCTGAGTTCAATATGGGAGAGATGTAAGCTTTCCTATCTGAAAATCCTCAAAGGAGAGGGGGAAAAACCCCTGTGTCATTATGATGAGAGGCAGTGGGTATCTTCCTACATGACAGAGAAGGTAGGCATACTTATTTTCTTTCACTTCATAGCTCTAGAGACTTACCTGCTTTGTTTCATGAGGCATCACTACTTATGTAAAAAAGGGTTGCAGTTTGAGGAACTTAGCATAAATACTGGTCAGCTTTTTTCTGGTGACATTTTAGTGCTCGTCTTTTAGACATTCCTTTTAATGCTGTCAGTATTTACAACAGAACATCACAAGCATAATTTCACCACTGAAAATCAATTGCATGTAAATGCCATTCTCTCGAAGTGCTGGTGATGAAAGACCCTCCTCGGAAGTCTCCCTCCTTGCCTATTATGCTGTTTCACTCTGCAGTTTATTATCTGTACCTGCAGCCAGACAGACACTTGGGATAAGGAGAAGACCATCTGGTGTGCCAATTATTCTCAGAAAACCCTTTCTTTAAAATTGCTTATTAATGTTGGAAATGATCATATTTAAGAGATTCCTCACATAGACTGAGTCTTTCACTGCTGTTCTCATATGGTCATGCAAAATGCAATGTTGTGCAAGCCCATGTGACCTTACTGTCAATTATTTTCATTTTATTCTACGTCATACACATTCTATTCCTAGCTGGCCACTCTCCTGACTCTGTGGCATGTAATGCCAATCCCACTTTTTTCTTCCTTTCTTTGCCCTTTCTGTTCCTCTCTAATTTCCCTTCCTTGACAACCAGCTTGGATGAACATTACCTGCCCTCCATTGGCCAGCTCTGCTTTATTCTTCTTTGTGAACCCTCCCAGATCACTCTTTTTTTTTTTTTTTTTTTTTT